>NC_056524.1:145833575-145838030 GCF_019175285.1 Sceloporus undulatus | reverse complement strand
TAATAATAATAATAATAATAATAATAATAATAATAATAATAATAATAATATGTATCTCCATGAAGCCATGCAGTGTTGCTTTGAAAGATACATACCTGATGATGATTTCCCAGCCGTAAGGTCTTCTTGAGAAGGTGCTTCTCAATGGCCTGGCACACCTGGATACAGCCGCCATGGAGACCCCAATCTGGAACTGCCAGGCCACCTTCTGATACATCAGCTGGCTGGTAAGCCACCAAATGGTGATGGCGACCCTCTCCTCCACTGTGATGGCCCTCCTCATCACG
This sequence comes from Sceloporus undulatus, assembly GCF_019175285.1. Taxonomy (NCBI): domain Eukaryota; kingdom Metazoa; phylum Chordata; class Lepidosauria; order Squamata; family Phrynosomatidae; genus Sceloporus; species Sceloporus undulatus. The sequence goes on along the minus strand of NC_056524.1, from coordinate 145,837,743 downwards.
GTGTCTGTTGCAGTGATATGGGGCTGTTGGTGTCAGAAATCCCCTTCATTCAGTTATTCATTTGGGATTCTGTCATGAGGGTATAAGTTAGTGGTGGTAAGTTAGTGATTGATTCCATGCACATTAATCATATGCCTTGTTGATTATACGATATGATGTTAGATGACTTTAAGTAGCCTTTAATATGTTGTTATGAATGGCTGGAATGCTGGAGTGACTAAAGGATCGGAGGGAGGATGGCAGAAGTTAAGATCCTACATAGTAGTGAACCTATCCAATTGATCAAGATCTCATAGATAGATAGATAGATAGATAGATAGATAGAAAGATATGATGTGATCTTATGTTAGCAACATCTGTAATTAGGACTCAAAGGGAAAGGTATTCTGGGAGGTGCCCCTCTGCTGCCATGATCTGGAAGCGGAGAGATCACGTAGACAGGAAACCTCAGCTAAGAGCAGCAACCAGGCGGATCCCTTCACATCTGTAAGACAGATTTATGACTGGGTGATGTTTCACAGATACCAGCCTTTCCGGTCTCAATAGGTTTCCCATGGCAGAGGAAGCCATTGACCAAGTGATGCATACATCTGTTTTGATGTAGGACCACAACCTCCGTGGCGAGGGGGGTGAGTTGGGGGAACCATTTGGGAGGGACAGGGAAAAAAGGTGGGAGCTGGTCATTTAAAGTGAGGCTTCTCTTTGGTGTTCTTCAGATTCTGCAAAGACGTGTACCAGGGGACTTCTACAATGTTCTTACAATAAACTTTCTTGTTTTGCAATAAGTTGCTGTGGATCATTGGTCATAGTACTCCAAGTCTCACAGTAGGACATCTGCCAACTCAAAGACATCCTAAAGTGGCTCATCTACATGTTGTCGTCTCACATGTGGAGCAACTCCTCATTCCACTAGCACCTCACTATCTGCAGCCGGATCCAGTAGCATCGGGGTTGAGACCCCCACTGAGAATGTGCAAGGGTGCCAATTCAAATCATTGAAACCTCATGGTATGCACTGGCATGGTAATACAATTTGCACTTACTCCACTTTACATGAATCTGCATCACGTGAATTGCCTTAGATTCGAACTGACTCCCCTTCCCCCTCGATACAGAAGGGCAAGCAGTGGGATAAAACGTAGGCGGGTTATAGACCGCCGCTTTGAGGTGGTCTGCTGCCGCCGCCGCCGCCGCCACCTGCTCCATAAGGGAGCCGTTGCAGCCACACCGCGTGGCTCCCTTGCGGAGCAAAAAAGAAGCTTGCTTCTTTCTGCGGTGCCCTAATGACATCGCTAGGCACCGCTGGCGCACTTGCGACGTCATTAGCGCCGCGACACGTCTGAACGCTATGCGTCCAAGACATAAACATGGCGGCCCCCATGTGGAAGGGGCGCCGCCATGTTGTACGTATGGAATACATACTAGGGTTAGGGGGGTGCAGAAGCACCGCCCCTTCCTAACCCTAATACATATTCATTACGTATTTTTTGGCGGTTTGTAACCCGCCATTCATGTTATAACATTAATTTGCATTGTTGGAATCACAATCACACCAGAGCTGACCTGCAAAAACCTCTGTGTGATATATTCCACTGTCTCAGTTCTTCCTGTATCATTGAGGTTGTTGTCCTTAGTAGCTGGTATGCCTGGCCCACTAGAATACTGTCTCCCTCCCTCACTTTAAAGTCCACTTGATCTGGTTTGTGAGGCTCCTAGCAAACATCAAATTCTTCCTAATGTTTAATCAAATTTTCTTTCCCCAGTCAAGCATTTTGTATTTAGTGCTTTAGTTCCTACCCTCTGAGATAGAGACATTTTATCTACTTCTTTCTATTTATCTGGTATATTTCCAGGTCAACTTTCCTTAACTCCTTCCAAATTAATTTACAGGAAAAAAAGCAAAGCACACGTATAATATTTAAACCTGAAACAATCCAGCAATTGTAATTGTAATGTGCCGTGCATGAAGAGTTGGACCTTGGGCCCAGGTCACTGCTGCCTAGGGCATCCCCATATGACCATCCAGAGAGCAACAGATGATAGAAGCAGCCAGGGACAGGCAGTCATGCCTCAGAACCCCGGCTAGCAAGGGCAATCCAAGACTAGTGCTGCTTACTGGTGCTGTTCTTCCTCTCTTTCTCCCTATTTTTAAAACTATATTAAAACCAAGGAACAGATAGGTGTGCATATATAGGGTGTTTATGGTCTCCTTTTATTGTTTTTTATTTTTAAATATGATACTTTTCTATTGGGATTTTCTCTCAGGACATATTCATTGTTAGGACCCTAGAAGTAAATTTTTATTTATTCCTTTAATTGTGATGACATTACGGTTTAAACATCTGGGCTAGCAAGGACATTTAGGGCTTGTTCTGGTGACTGCATCATCATAATCTTCCTTCTTCCCTTCTGTTCATATATATGTATACACACACACACGAAGCGGTAGTTAGTCACTGCAAAACAGCTTTGCAAAACCACTGTCCTCTTGTATGTTCAGTACCCAGACAGCACAAGACCCTCCAGCTTTTAAGAAAATGCCATACTCATCTCTCATAGTGCCAGCTCTGGCTTACCTTGGCAGCTCACCTGGACAGATACCAAAAATGGAGACCCACCTTTCTAGACTGTAGCAACCACTGGTGCTTTCCCCATCCATGATTTAGAGTGACTGGCTTGTACCTTCCACTGTACCAGCTGTTCAAGCTACAGAAAGGAAAGGAAAGGAAAGGAAAGGAAGGAAAGAACAAAGGAAGATGATGATGATGCAGTGAGCAGAACAAGCCCTGAATGTCCTTGATAGCCCAGATGCTGAAATCATAATATCATCACAAGTAAAAGAAGAAATGAAAATTGACTGCCAAGCCACTAGGGGGAGTGTGGGTACCTGAAGACAGTAGACAATATCCTAGAATGCTGGGGGAACTTGATGTGTTGAGAGAGTTCCATACTAGGATTACCCTTTTTTGTGTTCTATACAGTAGCAATTGTATCATTCCTTAAGTAGTAGTGAATACTTGTCTCATGTTAGCCAGTATCATGACTTGCTTATGCTTTGGTGTGGTGTGTTATTCCTGATCAGTATCTCGTGTGCATTCTCTCTCTCACATGCATATGTTCATCTATATTTTTTAAGACCTTAACAACCAAAAACTTTCATTTCTACATGCTCCAAGATCTGTACGTTTCTGTAAAAATGTAGGTGGTAACAACATGCAGTAAGGGAGGGGCTAGATGGTTAAGAGCAACAGTGAGCAATGTGTTTAACTTTATGTGCATCTCAGCCTTAAGTGCACCTCAACCTTATGTACTTCTGTTAGGCTTCAGGGGAGAGCTTGTGTTCGGAGTGCCACCAAACCAGGACCACAATCATCAGAAGCAAACACGCCTTGTGGTATCTCAGTGTGTCTCAGTTGGAGAATGCTTTCCAAATGGGATTGGTTGGAGAAGGCTTGCTTAATGCGTGAAGTTGAAGAATGCTTTCCCAATGGGAGAGGCTGGATAATGCTTGCTTAATGCATGAAGTTGGAGAATGCTTTCCGAATGGGAGAGGTTGGAGAATGCATGCTTAATGGGTGACATTGGTGAATGCTTTCCCAATGGGAGAGGTTGGGGAATGCATGCTTAATGGGTGACGTTGCTGAATGCTTTCCCAGTGGGAGAGGATGCAGAATGCTTGTTTAATGCATGAAGTTGGAGAATGCTTCCTCAATGGGAGAGGTTGGAGAATGCTTGCTTAATGTGGGAAGTTGGAGAAAGCTTTCCCAATGGCAGAGGTTGGAGAATGCATACTTAATGGGTGACGTTGGAGAATGCTTTCCCAATGGAACACCTTGGAGAATGCTTGCTTAATGCGGGAAGTTGGAGAATGCTTTCTCAGTGGGAAAGGTTGGAGAATGCTTACCCAATGGCAGAGGTTGGAGAATGCATACTTAATAGGTTACGTTGCAGAATGCTTTCCGAATGGGAGAGGTTGTAGAATGCTTGCTTAATGGGTGACGTAGGAGAATGTTTTCCCAATGGGAGAGGTTGCAGAATGCATGCTTAATAGGAGAAGTTGGAGAATGCTTTCCAAGTGGGAGAGGTTGGAGAATGCTTGCTTAATGCGTAACGTTGGAGAATGCTTTCCCAATGGCAGAGGTTGGAGAATGCATACTTAATGGGCAAT
>NC_056524.1:145792886-145833565 GCF_019175285.1 Sceloporus undulatus | reverse complement strand
ATTGGAGAATGCTTTCCCAATGGGAGAGGTTGGAGAATGCTTGCTTATTGCGTGAAGTTGGAGAATGCTTTCCCAGTGGCAGAGGCTGGAGAATGCATACTTAATGGTGACGTTGGAGAATGCTTTCCCAATGGAACACCTTGGAGAATGCTTGTTTAATGCGTGAAATTGGAGAATGCTTTCCCAATGGGAGAGGTTGGAGAATGCTTGCTTAATGGGTGACATTGGAGAATACTTTCCCAAAGGGAGAAGTTGGAGAATTCTTGCTTAATGAGTGACGTTGGAGAATGCTTTCCCAATGGGAGAAGTTGCAGACTGCATGCTTAATAGGAGACGTTGGAAAATGCTTTCCAAATGGGAGAGGTTGGAGAATGCATACTTAATTGGTGAAGTTGGAGAATGCTTTACCAATGGAAGAGGTTGGAGAATGCATGCTTAATCGTGACGCTGGATAATGCTTTCCCAATAGGAGAGTTTGTGGAATGCTTGCTTAATGGGTGATGTTGGAGAATGCTTTCCCAATGGGAAACGTTGGAGAATGCGTGCCTAATAGTTGACGTTGGAGAATGCTTTCCCAATGGGAGAGGTTGGAGAATCCTTTCCCAATGGGAGAGAATTGAGAATGCATGCTTAATGGGTGATGTTGGAAAATGCTTTCCCAATGGGAGAGGTTGAAGAATGTATGCTTAATGGATGACATTGGAGAATGCTTTCTCAATGGGAGAGGTTGGAGAATGCATGCTTAATGGGTGACGTAGGAGAATGCTTTCCCAATGGCAGAGGTTCAAGAAAGCTTGGTTAATGGGTGACATTGCAGAATGCTTTCCGAATGCGAGAGGTTGTAGAATGCTTACTTAGTGGGTGACGTTGGAGAATGCTTTCACAATGGGAGAGGTTGCAGAATGCAAGCTTAATAGGAGACGTTGGAGAATGCTTTCCAAATGTGAGAGGTTGGAGAATGCATGCTTAATTGGTGACATTGGAGAATGCTTTCCCAATGAGAGATGTTGGAGAATGGTTGCTTAATGCGTGAAGTTGGAGAATGCTTTCCCAATGGGAGATGTTGGAGAATGCATGCTTAATGGGTGACGTTGAAGGGTGCTTTCCTCCTAATTTGGTGTCATCTGCAAATTTGATAAGTATGCCCCCAATTCGGTCATCCAAGTCATTGATAAAGATATTGAATAGCACTGGGTCCAGGACAGAGCCCTGTGCGACCCCACTGGTCACTTCTTTCCAGGATGAAAACAAGCCATTGTTGAGCACCTTTTGGGTTTGGCTGGTCAACCAATTACAAATCCATGTAATAGTTACGTTGCCTAGCCCACATTTCACTAGTTTGGTTGCAAAAATGTCATGGGAAACCTTGTCAATGGCCTTATTGAAATCAATATATACTATATCCACAGCATTCCCGTCATCTACCAAGCTGGTAATTTTATCAAAGAAAGAGATAAGATTTGTCTGGCATGACTTGTTTCTCTGAAACCCATGTTGACTCTTTGTGATTATGGAATTGCCTTCTAAATGTTCACAGACTCTGTTTAATGATCTGCTCTAGTATCTTTCCTGGTATTGATGTCAGAGTAACTGGACGATAATTGTTGGGATCCTCTTTTTTTCCCATTTTGAAAATGGGGACAATGTTTGCCCTCCTCCAGTCTACAGGGACTTCTCCTGTTCTCCAGGAGTTTTCAAAGATTATTGCCAATGGCTCCGATATTACATTTGCCAGTTCTTTTAATACTCTTGGATGTAGTTCATCTGATCCTGGGGACTTATATTCATTTAGATTAACAAGGTATCCCTGTACTATCTCTTTGCTTATTCTATGCTGAAATTCCCCCATTCCGTCTTCTCTTCCATTATCCTTACGTTGAGCACCCTTTGTCTTTTCTGAGAACACAGAGGCAAAGAAGGTGTTGTGTAATTCTGCCTTTTCTCTGTCTTCTGTTAGCATTTTGTCAGCTTCTCGATGCAGTGGCCCAACCATTTCCCTTTTCTTCCTTTTGCTGTGGACATATAAAAAAAATCCCTTTTTATTTTTCTTAACCTCTCTAGCAAGCCTGACTGCATTCTGTGCTTTAGCTTTTCTGACCTTACCTCTTCACAGGCTAGCTATTTGTTTTAATTCCCCTTTGGTGATTTCCCCATTTTTCCATTTCTTATACATGTTCCATTTAAAAGTTAGCTCAGTTGCAAGTTCCTTAGTCATTCGTCCTGGTTTCTTGAGACCCCTCCCATTTTTCTTCCTCGCTGGAACTGTTTCAAATTTTGCCTTCAGTATCTCCCTTTTGAGAAACTCCCATTCATCCTGAACTCCCTTCTCTTTTAGTATTCCTGACCATGAATGGGATCACCCCCAGTAATTCTTTAGGTTTACTGAAATCAGCTCTCCTAAAGTCTAGAATGCATGTTTGACTATGCCTGGCTTCTCCTTTCCATTGTGTAACAAACTCCAGGAGTACATGATCACTTACACCTAATGATCCCACCACTTGCACCCCATTAACCAAGTCATCCTTGTTGGTTAGGATCAGATTTAAAATAGCTGACCCCCTTGTTGCCTCTTCCACTTTTTGGACAATGAAATTGTCTTCAAGGCAAGTGAGGAATTTGCTAGACCTTGGGGATTTGGCTGAGTTTGAATTCCAGCAAATATCAGGATAGTTGAAGTCACTCATCACTACTACATCTCTCTTTTCTGAGTGTGTAGTCATCTGTTCTAGAAAGGCGTCATCAAATTCCTCCATCTGACTGGGGGGGGGGGTGTCTGTAGACTCGCACCATAACATCCCTGTTGTTTCCCTTCCCTTTAATTTTTATCCAGATGCTCTCCACCTTGCTTCCAGTATTGATGTCCTGGATCTCTTCACTGGTATAAATATTTCTGACATATAGTTCTATCCCTCCTCCTTTCCTAGTTGGCCTATTTCTCTTAAAAAGGTTATAATTATAGGGCTGTTTCTCATCTACCATTTTTGAGCAAGGTGATCAAGAGGGCAGTTGCTCTTCAGCTCCAAGTGGTCTTGGATGAAGCCGATTTTCTTGATCTATTTCAAACGGGCATCAGGACTGGGTGTGGGGTGGAGACTGCCATGGTCCCTGTAACTGATGACCTTCGTATAAGCATTGACAGAGGGAGCTGTTGGTGCTTCTAGACCTTTCAGCGGCATTCAATACAATAGATTATGGCATCCTCTTGGAGCACCTGAGAGAGCTAGCAATTGGAGGCACTGCTTTGCAGTGGTTCTGCTCCTTCCTCTCAGGCAGATTCCAGAGAGTGATACTTGAGGACAGTTGCTCTTCAAAAACCGAGCTTAATTGTGGTGTCCCTCAAGGCCTGACCCCGATGCTATTTAACATTCATATGAAACCGCTGGGAGAAATCATCCATGGATATGGGGCCGGGTGTTATCAATTACGCTGATGACACCCAAATATATTTCTCCATGTCCCAGTCATCAGCGACAATGACAGATGGCATCTCTCCCCTCAACCAGTGTCTTCAGGCAGTAATGGATTGGATGAGGGAAAACAAGCTCAAGTTGGATCCAGATAAAATGGAGGTACTTATGGTAGGGCCCCCCAAAACAGGTATTGGGCTGCAACCTCCAGTCCTAGAGGGGTTCACACTCTCCTCGAAGGACTGTGTTCGCAGTCTGGACATGCTTCTTGACCCGTCGCTTCAGCTGAGGAATCAGGTGAATGTGACGGTCAAGAGTGCCTGTCATCATCTTCGGCTGATACGCCAGCTGTGCCCTTTCCTGGAATGGGGTGACCTCAAAACTGTAGTACATGTGTTGGTAACCTCAAGACTTGATTTTTGCAACACACTCTACATGGGGCTACCCTTGTGCCTAGTCCAGAAACTCCATTTGGTACAGAATATGGCAGCCAGGTTGGTCACAGGAACAGCAAGGAGTGACCAGATAACACCAATATTTGAAGCCTATCAGTTTCCAGGCACAGTACAAGGTGTTGGTTATCACCTTTAACGCCCTACATGGCTTGGGCCCAACCTATCTAAGGGATCGCCTCCTTCCATATAATCCACCCCATACACTCAGGTTCTCTGGGAGGAACTTATTACACAGCCCTTAAAGACCAGATTGACAACGACCTGCCAGAGGACATTTTCTGCAGCTGCTCCCAATTTATGGAATGGCCTGCTGGACAAGATCCATCAAATTACCAATCTACATAGCTTCAAAAAGCTATTAAGACATATCTCTTCCGGCAGGCCTTCCCAGAATAAAATACTCGGCCACAAATAAGATTTCCCTATTTATCGAACTCTGCCCATAGTTACTGTCTGGATTTTAAAATGTTAGTTTTAGTTTTATACTGTTTAATCTTGTTTTAAGGGGGGTGTGGTACTGTGTATATATGGATGTATTTTAGTCTGTTGTACGCCGTTTTGATTGCTTGGCAAAAAGTGGGATACAAATAAAAAAATATTTTATTTTTTATACCTCTCTATTTCTACATTCCAGTTATGAGACTCATCCCACCAGGTTTCAGTAATGCCTATTATATCATATTTGCTTTGTTGTACTAGGAGTTCGAGTTCATCTTGCTTATTTCCCATGGTCTGTGCATTAGTGTAGAGACTATGGATACTGTTTACTTGCTGCCTGTGCAAGGTTTTTTGACTCCCACTGTTAGGTCCTTGCACTATTTTTCTTGTTTCCTCTATGTCAGTTTGACTATTTTCTCCTTCCCTTTTGCCTTACATAACATTGTCTTCCTCCCCCACATAACTCAGTTGATGTGTGCTTTCTCATGTAGGAATGTGTCCTTGAATCAAGCTCCACGACTGGTCATGGAAGTGTTGAAGTCATCCAGTTTGGCTGCCCTCATGCTGTACATGTCAACCAACCACTATGCGGCCTCTCCTTCCACATGTGCCAACACATAGTGTACTATGGCAGTCTCAGACCAGAAAGTGTACTTCCTCCCATGCATGAAGTGTTTAAGCCTCAGTTTGTGTATGGGAACAGCTCAATGGGGCCAAGAGTAGCCAATGTTGGGTGGCCTCTCTTCACCCTTCAGCCATCGGCTCTCTTGTCACCTGAAATCTTTGTGTTGTCTCCTATGGTCCCTCTATTGTTGGAGGTTTCCTCCTTCTGTTCTACCAGCACTGTTGTTGCCAGCTTCTCCTGCATTGACAGCTGGGCAATGATCTTTTGAAGACAGCCTTTGAGCTCTTCCATCTCAACACGCATGCTCTGTAGTTTTGCTTCCAGCTCCTGTAGCTGGCCTCCTGCAAATGGAATGAACTGAAGACCTCACTCAGCCTGACATTCTATTGCTCAGAGCAGCAATCCATGTGCCTTTCATGACTCTCCACACCTAGAACCAATGGCCATTCGTTGCTGGGGAATTAGGCTGGTTGCAGACAACTCTCCTTCCTGGACCACCACCAGCCATGCTAAAGCCCTTCTCCTTTGGTTTGGCCCCTGAGTCTTGGGATCTGGATCTGTGATCTCAGTAACTAAGTTTTCTTCAGGTTCATTTTCTGGAGACATTGGTGTTTATCACACGGAGCTTTTTGGAGCTTTTTGCAGCTCAGTTCTGACGTGACTGTGGGTCCAACGATGTGAATTCACGCTAAAACGTGATGTATTATCTCACATGATTGCTTTCTATGGGGGGTTCTTAGGAGGTACTTCCACATTCAGGCTGCACTGACTGCTCATTTTGGTGAATTCGGAAACAACCGAATTCACCAATCTGCTACTAAGCTCACTTTGATTTCACTTTGGTCTGTTGTGGAAGATCACTCCAATGTCACCCCCCCCTTGGCCCCCTGCGTCCTGCTCCTTCATCCTCCTCCTGCATCCCCATCTCATGCTCTCTGCCACCCTGCCACCTATCCCATCATCCCCTGCCTGCTCCTGCATCCCCATCTCATCCTCTCTGCCACCCATCCCATCATTCCCTGCCTGCTCCTTCACTCCTATCCAGTCCCATGACCCCCTGCAACCTATCCCATCATCCCCTGATTGTTCCTTCACCCCAATGAAGGGTGACAGCTAAGGAGGGGGCAAGGAAGGAGGACAGTGTCTACAGCCCCACTGAGCATGTGCAAGGGTGCCGATTCGAATAGTTGAACCCTCAATGTATGTTCCAGTGTGGTAATACAATGTGCACTCACCATGCTTTGCTTGAATCCGCATTACGTGACTTGTCTGGAATCGAACTGACTCCGCTTCCCCCTCGATTTGGAAGGGCAACGGAAAGGCAATCAGGTGTGGTAAAACATCACTTTTTAACGTGAATTCACATTGCTAGACAGGAGTGACTCCGGATCTGGTGTGAAAAAACCTCACGTTTCGTGTTGCTAGAACAGGAGTGACTGTGGATCTGAGCTGCAAACCCCCCACGTGTGAGAAGGCTCATTTTTAGTCCAGGAAAGGCCTTATGCTATTTTCAGATCTGGCAGTCTGTAAGGCCCTGTCTCTATCTAGCTCAATGAACACACTTTGTGGATGAAACCAAAAGGAGCTTATTGAAAAAGATGAACACCAATCTCAGTTAACAAGCTAAGTTTCACTTCTGTATGCCCTCTAGATCCACTTCCCTCCTCCCTCTTCCTATTCCATTCCCATGGAGAACTAGGAGCAATGCAACCTTGGTTCACACACAGCAATTATCTACAGTAGCTGTAAATAATCTTTCTTCCCCTCACCCTTAGACTCCCAACATGCAGAGGCATCATCAGGGAAGTGTGAGCTGTGAGACACCATAAGTGGATGACAGCAGTGCTCCCCAAAGTCTGCCTTTTTGCAGAAATGAGTTGTGGTGTTGGCCTGTGTCTCTTTTAAAATGGTGAAGAGATGGTGTGAATAGGATGAGGCTCAATGGAAAAGCAAGGAGAGATCCCAGATTTTTAAAATTAAATATTAAGTTTTAAAATTTTATTTTATTTTTTAAAATAAATACTTATATTCTTTTTAAATTTTCTTATAAAACATCACATCTTATCAAATTTTCACTTTAACCACATGAAACTATGTACATGTGAATACATTTAGGTTGTGTATGTGTATTGTAATGAAATTGTAATTTAAGGTATAATTTTAATTTTGCTAGTTGTTTATGATGCAATTATTACCATTACATTCAGTGATATACAGGAATTACAATTTATGAATAACATTAGTACAAAAACATTACTAAGGATTCTATATGCTGTGGTATGGGAGAAGATTAATATGTGTGTGTGAGAGAGAGACACCGTGAGTTATGACACTGAGTGACACCAATCCTAGTGATGCCACTGCCAACATGGTTACAACATGGGTAAGCAGACCTAACTTTAACACAACAGAGGAAGCTTTGAGGGGCAACTCTGACATCCCTCCAATAATTTTTCTGGTTGTAACTACCCCAAATGTGAACTTCTACTTATGCCCAGTTGAGTAAGATAGGTTGAATCACTGGCTGCTGAACAGGATTTCAACATATTTTACTAAATTTAGATATACAGTATATTTAAAAAAGAAGGAAAATGATTTCCAGAATCCAGCTCTGTCATTAGAACAATTAAGCAGATGCTTTGGTGAACAGATGCTTGAGACTGGAGAGCTATGTCTTGAAGAACAAGGCTGTTATTCATGAGGCTGTGCAGTGAATGATGCACCCATCTTCAAGTAAGATTCAACTGCCAGTCTGATGGGCTTCTGTACATGGAATGATGGTGGGAAGGTACCTTTTTGTCCTTCACCTTGGTCAGCAGTGTCCAGGGCAAGCCTTGGAACTTGCTTTTGAGCGCTTGGGTCCAGAAATAGAAGCAAATGTATTTTCTGAATCTGGTATTTTAGAGCCAGGTTTCTGCTTTCTGCAGTGGTGAGCTGCTCCAGCTGGTTTGAGCAATCCAAGCAAAGTGGTTCCTCATGAATCTGAGACAACAAAGGAAGAGCAGGTTTGAACAGGTGTAGCTGTGCTTCAGTTTGAGTGGGATCAATTTCTGCTTCATCTTCTGAAGGATTCCATTACATTAGTTTGGTTCACAAGCAATTACAACTATGCTGGCTGTGACCATGCTCACCCTTCTCTCTCATCCGCTTATTTGGGAGAGCCAGAGAAGGGAACTGGGCCACCCAGACCTAGATACTGCAGCCCTCCGTCCATGATCTGGAATTGGCACCGATGGTGAAGTCAAGAGTGCAAGCTGGTTTCCTGCTGGTAACTGTAGTCCATTTTGCCAGAATAATCCCACCTACAGCCTCCTCGTTTAAACATACAGGAAAAAATAACAACTGTTTGCATGCGGGAAATAAAGAAAGTAGAGACTGGGCTTCCTTAAAGTCATGCAAGCTATCAATGAACAACAGATAAACAAGGAACAGATCCTAAATTAGCTTACACATTGTAAACCGCTCAGGGAGTGCTTAAGTGCACTGATAAGTGGTATAGAAATGTAATTGCTATTGCTAAAAGAGATTTATCTAAAGTTATTATTGGACAAGTCACACTCTTCTTCAACCTCAGAGGAAGTTTACGGGGGCGTGTTACAGACCGCTGAGAAGCAGCGGTCTGGCTCTGTCTCCGCTTGCAGCATCCGGGAACTGCAGCCTTTAAACGGCGCGGCTCCTGGACGCTGCAGAGAAGGAGCACGGAAATCGCGCTCCTTCTCAGGCCCCAGAAGAGGCGCTGCGAGTGCCAAAGGGTGCACTTGCGGCGTCACTTCCGGTGCGCCACATATGAACAGGGCGCCGCCATTTTGTAAGGACTGAGTCCGTGATAGGGTAAGGGGCGTCTAGAAGAGAAGCCCCTTTTTCAAACTGGGGCGTCCCTAATGGCGGTTTGTAACTCGCCTAAGAAAAACCCATGGTATGTTTGCCTTAGGGTTACCATAAGTTGGAAACAACTTGAAGGCCTATAGCAAGAACAAATGTCTTTGAGGCAGTACAAGTAGAACATTGCAAGGGATTTCATACCACCTTGTGTCTTTATATCACATCCTGTGGAGTGTTTTTCAGTCAAGACAACAGACTCCAGGAATAGGAAATGAAATGGTTTATGTCACTCTTTCTCTTTTATCCTTGCAGCCACAGAGATGGAAACACTTTATCTGTCTGTCCTTTTTCTGAAATGTTTATTTTGATGTTAGACTATAGCATAAAGGTTAGTGAAGAAGCAATGTATTAACAGTGATGATAATACGTAAAATAGAGCCGGGGTACAGAGGCACCTGTTAAGCTGGAAGAGCAACAAGGCCCCCCTTCCGTCCCCCAAAGGGCCCCAGCCCTGTCCCTCTTCTCTTCTCCCAGGTGTTGTCCTTTGGGTCCGAGGCTGGCCCTTTGGCCCCTGAGGCTCTTCAGGCCCAGGGCTTCTCCCTTCCAACCGAAGCCTTGCCATTTCATCCCTTTCTCCAACTCCCCTGTCCCCCTTGCTCCTTTTCCACTCTGATCACTTTCTTATCAGATGGGAGAGCTGGCTTTCACCTCAAAGTAAAGGCTGCTGTGGAAGCTCCAGGCTGGAGGACCCAGAGAAACTGCCAAGTCGAAGGCTGTCACGGCAGACATCCATAGTTTTTTGTGGGGGTTTTGGGGTCTGTGGCCACGTTCTAGAAGAGTTTATTCCTGACGTTTCACCAGCAGCTATGGCTGGCATCTTCAGCTGGTAAACATTAGGAATAAACTCTTCTAGAAGAGGTGATATGATAGCCCTGATTAAATATTTGAATTGATGTAATATTGAGGAGGGAGCAAGCTTGTTTTCTGCTGCTCCAGAGAACAGGACCCAGAACAATGGATGCAAACTGCAGGAAAAGAGATTCCACCTCAACATTAGGAGGAACCTCCTGACAGTCAGGGCTGTTGGACAGTGGAAGACACTCCTTCCTCGGAGTGTAGTGGGGTCTCCTTCCTTAGAGGTCACTAAACAGAGGCTGGATGGGCATCTGTCAATGGGGATGCTTTGATTGTGATTTCCTGCATGGCAGAATGGGGTTGAACTGGATGGCCCTTGCGGTCTCTTCCAACTCTATGATTTTATGGCCACATAGCCTGAAAACCCCACAAAAACCCCAAATAAACTGCCTGTCTCCTGGCTAGCACACTTCCCTGTTCTCGCTTTATTATTTCGGTGGCTGAGGCGCATTTCGACTCGGCGGCGGGAGCCCTTTCCCGGCCGGTGGAGGGGCTGCTCCCCCGACGGCGCCTGCCTTGTCCTGAGGAGGAGGAGGAGGAGGGGATCAAGCAAGGCGAGGGCCAAGAAGGGGCCGCAGGAGGCAAAGCCCTGTCCCCGTCCCTCCGGACTTGGGAGGCTGGCCGTGACCTCCGGGGGACGCCTGAGAGCCAAAGGCAGCCTTTGCAAGGCGGAGAGGGCGGGGGGGTCTTGGTTGGGGGGGAAGAGCCCCCAGCCCTCGGGGGGAAGCCCCTCCCGCCGCCGGGAGGGGTGCATCGGATGCCGCAGGGGGGGAGCGGGGCGCCTGGCCTCCTGCCATCCCTGGGCCGAAGGAGGGCTGGGAGGATAACAGACTCTCTCTCTCTCTGCCTGTCTGCTTCCTCCCTCCCTCCCTGCGGAGCAGAGCCCCCCTTCCCCCGCGGGGACTCTATAGAGGGAGCAAGAGGGGCCTCCCCGCCAGAGCCCCGGCCGCCGCGCCAACCATGGACGCTGCCCGAGCCCTGCGAGTCCTGCTCCTTCTGGCCCTCCTCGGCCTCGGCAGCCTCCCCGTCACCGAGGGTGAGTCCCCTGGCTCCTTCCCGGGGCTCCCTCCTCGCCCCGACGGAGGAGGAGGAGGAGGAGGGGGGAAGCCTTGTCCGGCCGGGGAAGGGAAGTGCTTGGGACGGGGGGGGGGGGCCTCTGCGGGGGGGGGGGCTGGGGGAGGCTGGAAGAAAAGCGCCCCGCGCCATTCGGGGCTCGGCTGGGAGGCCACCAAAGTCCCCCCGAGGCATCGGACGCGGCCCTGGCCCCTCGGAGGGCCGATGGAGGAGACCTTGTGCCGGGACCCCGAGGGCACCGTTTTGGTCATCCAACGTGAAGGCACCTTTGGGAGCAGCCCTTTCCCTCGGGGGCGGCTGCTCTGGCCGGCTCCCGAAGCGGGGAGTCCCTCTCGGCGGGGCGCCCTGAGGTTGCAGAGCCGGGGAGAGGCGCTTCGGGGCTCATTGGCCGAAGGGAGAGAGGGAGGGACGGGGAGAGCGGGACTCCGCTGCCCAAGAGTCTTTCGCCTTTCCCGCCTCGTCGGGGCCCCTGAGGAGGGCATCCTCTCTCTCCTCGACGGTGGGTGGTGGGAGCCAGCCTCTGGCCAAAGGAGGCGCCCTCCGCCAGGCGCCTGGCAGAAGCCCAGCCACAGCCCCCCCCCCCCTCCGGGATCCCAGGCTTTTCCAGAAGGGGCTAGCCTCTAGTTCCCATCATCCCCGGGCTGGCTGGCTCGGGATCCCCCCCTTCCTTCCTTCCTGGATGGCAACCAGAGCATCGACACAGGTCCACTTTGCCACCCAGGCGCTGCCACTCCCCTTCAAAGATTCAAAGACATAGCCATGTCAGTCTGTGGAATCAATCTGTAGAGAGCTCTTGCAGCCCCTTTGAGACTCACTGAAAGGAAGAAGTTGGCAGCAGGAGCTTTCCTAGGCTTCAGCCTACTTCCTCAGATGCTTTTCAAAGCTGCCCCTCCATCCTCTGTTTGCAGACCTCCGCAGACGAAGAGCCCATCCTCCTCAGAGAAAGTGTGTAGTCCATTGACTGCCGGCTCCTACCGTAGAATCATAGTATCATAGAATTGGAAGTAATAGAGTTGTTTCCAGTGTTTAGGTGGTATCTCTTTGCTTGCAATTGTAAACTAAATCCTAAATGTGTCATATTTGTAGTGGTCTCTTCAGTTTCTGAGGAACAGCTGTGCTTAAGCTTCTACTATTTTTAGTCTCCAACTTTATCCCCAAAGTATTCTAAAATGGAAAATGAAACAGAGGTTGGAGGGGCCTCTTTGAAAAGCATCTGAGGAAGTAGCCTGAAGTCTAGGAAAGCTCCTGCTGCCAACTTCGTTCGTTGCAAATGGGGAGAAATAATTTCAGCAGCCTTCTTCTCCCAGCTGCAGGAAAAAAAGAAAGAAAAAGAAAATGTCTGGACCATTCTCGCCTGGGACTTTTACATCCTGAAGTATTTCAGGAAATTGTTCTGCTTTCTTTTCCAAAAATACTTTCAACAGCTAGGTGTTTTTGAGAAAGATGGCTGCTTTTTGTGTTGTTTACAGATAAATGGGTTTTGTATAAACCTCAGCAGTCTCGCACAAAAGCAACATCGACACACTTGATCATTTGGAAACCGTTTAGTCCAAATGTGTGTGTTTTGCAAAAACCAAACCAAACAATGTTTCTACAAAGAATCAAAATGTAGTTTTGTGCAGTGTGTGCAAATGCTGGGAGAAAACTACACAGTCTTGCTACATTGCTATCATTTCTGACTGGATTTCCTAAGTGGTGGGAGCAAGTAACGGTTAATATTCTTTCCATCCCTAATTTAAACTCATTTCTTCTTGTTATTGTGTGCCTTCAAGTCATTTCTGACTTATGGCAACCCTATGTTGGGGTTTTCCAGGCAAGATTGGTTCAGAAGAGCTTTGCCATTGCCTTCCCCGGGGCTGAGAGTATGTGACTTGCCCAAGGTCACCCAGTGAGTTTCATGGGCAAGCAGAGCCATACTTAATTTCCTAATTAATATTTAATTAATTAAGTATTCATTTAAAATTAAATACTTGATTTCTTAGCTTTACATAAATAGTGCCAAACACTGAAAACATTTTCACTCTGCCTGAAGAGAAAGTAACTGCCATTTAAAACTGGCTTAGCAACGTAAGGGGCTTTGGTTTAAGAGCCTAGCTACTAGTTTCTGCAAATTTGGTTTCTTCAGCATGCCCTTATTATTTAAAACAGAAGAACTTCTGGTCAAGGGATCTGATCTAACTGGGGAACAGTCCAGAGGAGGCCCTTACCTTTGGGGAAAAGGATCCCTGTCTGATCTACTTTCTGAATGAGGAGGATGAGCTGGGGAGGGAGAAACTATGCTGCTTCTTCTGGTGAGGGACCGAATATATCATGAGGATTCTCACACTGCACTCCTTGCAGCCGAAAAACTCAATGCAGAGTGATGCTCAGAGAAACTGTACATTAATGTACATTGCATTCAGGGCCCCAGAAGGGAGCAAAGCTGTAGCTATAATTTCATTCAACCTGCCAGATTGGTTTTGGGTGAAGGAGTCCAGAAACAGTTACCCACCCCTGGTTTTAAATAGTTTTCCTCTAGCTCTTGAATAATAGATCGTAAGAGTTGGAAGAGATTGCAGCGGCCACCTAGTCCAACCCTCTGCCATGGAGGACTAAACAGCTTAACACTCCTGAAAGATGCCTGTGCAACCTCTGTGTAGAGACCTCCAAAGACGAGGGTCCAACACGCTCCAAGGCTGTTTATCCCACTATTGAATAGTAAATTTTTTTCCCAATGTTTAGGTGGTTTTTTTTCTTGTAATTTGAATCCATTGGTTTGTCTCTGAAGCAGCAAAAACAACCTTGACATCCCTTCAGATATGTAATGATGGCTATCATGTCACTGCTCAATCTTCCTAATTTGCTCCTTCCTCTCTCAGTTCTACTAAAGGTGGCTGTGGAAGGGGCAATTGGGGGGGGGGCGGATGGAGGAGTTGTCCTTGTTCAAAACACATTTTCATTTACTGAAAAAAGGCACCTTGCATGCTTCCAGAACAAACATTTCTACTGCTTATTTGCTGCACTTCAAGGAGGTCCAGGTGGTCCTCTCTTCCACTTCCAATCCATCTATGTTTTCCTTCATCAATTCTCATTCTTTTTATGACAAAGTCTGATTCCAGAGGAGGCTTTTATTGTGAAATTGCCTTCCTTCGTTCACAGAATTTCCCAAAAGGGTCCAGATGCTGTTTCCCATTTGTAGTTCTTTCCCCATGTTTTTGCACTGTTGCTTCCAACTTTTTTCTTACCATCCAGCCCAAGGCGGGGGGGGGGGATCCATTACACAGGGAAAGTAGTTGTGCAATGCCATGTGACGGTAATGCCAGAAGCCCTTGGTTTGAAAGGGTCAAGGAAGTGTGCTCTCCTCAACAGCAGCCTTCCTTTCGTAAAGCTGCTTGTAGCTACTCTGTGGCATAGCATTCCTCTCCAAGTACAATGAATTCTTGCACTACTAACTTTAAACTGATTTCCCTTGTTAATTGTGGGGAGCAGATTCACATTTTAAACATGCAACCCAATCCATTCAGTGCTTACTCAGAAATACTTCCCACCAATTTCAGCTGGATTTACTCCCAAATCAGTCTGCAACAGACTGAGGAATATACTATAGTTTCTTCCTCATTCTTTGCTTTAGACTGCTGTCTGCCTTGCAGTTAGGATTAACTTTTTTGAAGTTGAGGGAGATCTTTGTTTGGTTCTTCAGCTGTTATTACCTCAGGGCTTATCAAAAGCAGTTTGCCAAAATTGCCTTCTAGGGATTGGTTTCCATCATTCCAAGGTTGTGACAATGAGGCCCATCATAGATTCACAAAAAGTAGAAGCCATGTTGATCTGTGGGTAGGTGGGAATTCAAGTCTCACAGATAAGCAAGGCCATTATTAGGACAATTCAACTTTTATTGTAAAGGTGTTGCCCAGTCAATGAGTTTGAATCTTAGGTCCAGCCTTTGCACTTCTGGGAAGAAGAAGGGGGGAAAAAAGAGGGGGGGGGGAAACCGAACACTTTCTTCCTTTGGCCACAGCAGAAGGACTCTTGTTTTGCAGTGTCAGCTGTGAGAAAGAGAGGCACTCTTTGTTGCAATCAGTCATTTTTAGCCAAGCTTATCAGGCATTTAGGCAGAGAAATATATCTGAACAAGAGAAGCAAAATACTCATTATCTAAGATGAAAATTGACTTGACTTCTCTATCATACAAATCATTTTGAAAAACGGGGGCACAAAACAACACCCTGAATTAACTGAGATTTATTCTGTTATTGTTTCAGTGTAAACCTGGGTCTGAACTCTATGAATTTCAGACTGCAAATGGGGGCTTAACACGAGGAACCATTTTTCTATATTTTTAAAAATTCCTATATTCTCTATTTTTTTAAATCCCTGCATTCCTGCTATGTGTACATGATGCAATGAAAGACAACTGTAAATGGATCTTTTGAGGTCTTTTCCCTTTTGTTACAGACAGCTGCAAAGGCTGGTACTTTTCTCTGATTTCTGAATTAACCTGCACTGCCCTAATGGATCCCATGAGTCCTGGACAGCATAGCTAAGTGTTGAAGAATATTAATTTATAAACACATTAGGAACATTGCAGACTAGTTTGTTCACCACAGTGCATATTCAAAATGATAGAAATTTTATGTCTTATCTGGAACACTGCATCCCATTCCCACAGGGACATTTTTCTTCCAAGACTTCCTGGATTTTTGTAACCCTGTGCATAAGAAAAAGTACAATATACTTTCTGTCTGACATGCATTATATAACAGCTCTATAAACTGATATACATAGGCAAGACCATTTTAAAAAAATAGGTAGAGGAATGTGTAAGTGGAACATTTTTCCATATATATATATATTATAAATAAATTTACAGACTTAGGGCCTGAATAGACAGGCCAAAATAAAGCTGCTTCGGGTCACTTTGGAGGTATGTTGTTTAAATGATGATAAGGACTGGAGTGCAGCTTTGGTGCAGCTTCTGGCCTCTTAAGATGTGCATGTCATTTAAACAGCATACCTCCCAAGTGACCCGAAGCAGCTTTATTTTGGCCTGTCTGTTTGGGCCCATAGTCTTTGAGGCATTACAAGTAAATAAATGACTAAATGAAAAAGTATGAATAAGAAAAGAGACTTCCAAGACAGAAACCCCACATGGTTATATGGAAGTTTGGAATTGTTTTTCTTGTCAAAGAGACAATATGATCACTATTATGTTACCTGGGAGAATGACACCCCTGTATACTTTTTTCAACATAATCTTTTGAACAGAATTCTTGGAGGTATAGCACCCTTCAATAATTTTTCCAAGCACTGCATAATTGGAAATAGCATAAGGCTATAGCTGAGTGGAAGTTCTAAAGGACTTTGTAAGGACATTATTATGGCATGAGCAGAGGTGGGAAATGAATGTCCACTGATTTGTTCTGTTCTCCCGTGTTCTTCCGGAAGGTCCCTTTAACCTCTGCAGCAGATTATGCCAAATGTATGAGGGGCTGCGGGGAAGAAGCAAAATTGTCTCACACTCTAGGAGTAGATCTCTAAATCACAATCATTACTAAGAGGAATTTTGTATTTATTAGTCAGTATCTTTAAAATACTGAAGAATTATTATCACCTTCTGTTTCATTGTTTTTAATGTAAAAATAGCAACATGTAGCACATTCTACTACTGCAACTGATATACAGTAACAAAAAACATGAAATCAGAAACTTTTAGAAAAGTTTTTGATTTCACTTTTTGGTTAATGTATGTATGTTATTTTTCATAAATTATGATAAATGTATATTTTCATAATGCATATTAAAACATGTAGCAGAAATTACATGAGATGCTAAAATATCTTAACTTTTTATTTTACAAAAAATCTCTTATAGCTGCCCCAAGAAAAACTACCTGATTGAAATTCATTTGTGCCATTTTGATCAGTTCATAAGATTTATTTCAGTGTCTTAAGTGGATTGCCTTTCCTTTTTGTGTTGCTATTTTGAGGTATTATTCCATACTTTTTCCTGCTTTGGAAGAAGGTTAGTCAGAAACCCAGAATATCATGACCCAGATCCAGTTATCCTCCCCCTGCTTTTAGCAAAGGAAAAAGACACCAGGTGTCTTATTCACAGATCTCAAACATACATAGTTTTGCTTTCAGAGAATTAGTGTGCCAGGAAGGGTATTGTGTGTAGCATAGTCTGTTCCTTGACATGTTAGTGGAAGAACAGATTTTTCTTGTTGCGTTTTGCATCAAGGAAGATGCCATCTGAGCTCCCACAAGTTTTTGGAAGTGGTGGAGACCTACAAAAGTCTTCCATAAGAAACAGACCTCTGCATAAAGGATGGGACTGCAGTTCCCATGAGTCCTGGGCAGCATAGCTAAGTGGTGAAGAATATTGGGAGTTGCAGCTCAGTAAGAGCTGGAGGACCACATGATTCCCACTTTTGCCTTATTGTTTGGGGGTTGTCTATTGGGGAGGATCAAGGAACCCTTCATTTCAGCTTAAATTGTGCCATGGTGACACATCAGTTATGTGTAGGATAGGGGTGAGAAACTGTTGTTACAGCTTGATGTCTCTGGGACTTTATGGGTCCCATCCCAAGTGACCTCCAACCAAATGCCTAAAAAAGAAGCCAGACACCCACATTTGGTTTTAAAAAGTGGGTATTATTTGAAGTACCAGGAGGTCCTGCAACCTATCTGAAAGTTGAAGTACCATAGGTTTCCAAGAAAGAAAAATCACTTCTTTTGAGGGCCAGAAAGGGGCAATTCAGCTCACCGACTGGAGAAATAAAGGGCCACAAAAAGAGCCTTTGAGTGCCACATGTGGCCCTAGAGGGGCATGCTGCCCATTCCTCCTGTACCGGTATCATTAACAATAGAAGTTAGTGGTTCCAAAATTTTGGGACTCAAGAAACTCTGTTCTGTTCAGCACTGCTGGAAAGGCAAGAAAGCATGCACTGATCACTTCAGTCAGTTTAGAGTCAATAACAACAGAATCGCTATACCTGAAGCAGAAGCTGAATGCCCAAAGGCCCTAATAGCTTCTCTCTCCATAATGTTGAGGAGGAACTTGTTTGGCTTTGCATAACTAAGGGCTTGCTTTCTTCTCTTGTTTGCCTTTTGATTTGGCCTCAGGTCAAATCGTTGGGTGGGATTAACATTGAGGAGGTCAGGCACCTTTCTGTTTTAGCCCATTGTCTTGCTCAGTTGTCCCTGTTCACTTGGGACAATCGGCTTGGCTGCTGCTGTTGCTTTTTTTTTTTTAAGTCACATCTCAGTTTCTTAGCTCTGGTTTCTTACCTCATTTCTGTCTCTCCAAACACAAGGATTAAAGGCTGAAATCATTTAAATTGTAGAGTGTTCATAGTAAAGGGTCAGGGATCTGAATCCTTTTGTTTGTGTTGCCCTCTAGAGAAGCCCATCAGTTTGACTTACCGCTGTCCCTGCAGATATGTTGAGAACAGTGTGGCTAAATCTCACATTAAGCACCTGAAGATCCTGACTGTCCCTGGCTGTTCACTCCAGATTATGTAAGTGTACATACATTTTTCTAATGCATTTTGTGTCTAGCAGAGGCTGCAACCATTGCCAGAGCATGATAATAAAGGAATATGTTCTGCATCATCCAGAACATATTCTCAGAATGTTTGGAAGCGATTAGAATAAATAGTAGTTTTGCCAGTACTGTGATTAAAGATATAGGCTAACATGTATTTGAGAGAATGTGTCCTAAGTACTGATGTGATTTTTTTTAAAAAAAAAAAAATTACAAGTTTCCTCCCCAAATACATTGAAGTGGGGCATATTCCACTCATTTTATCTAGGAGGTTTTTTTAAAAACAAATGAAGCCATGCTTCTGCAACTCTTTGCTTCATTGTCAAGCTGCAGACAAAAACAAACACAAACAAACAAAACTGGCTTAACAAAGTTCTGTCTTTATGAATTGACTCAATTACCCTATCTATATTGTGTAGAGGAGACACTGAGAATGCCAAATGCAATGGGGTAACCATGGGGAAAAGAAGAGAAATTTTGAATAACCTCAACATACTATTTTAAAAGAAATAATCCAATATGGCTCCATACTAAATAGGAGGAGGATAATGCCTCTGTATTTGTGGCAAGACATGTTACTTCAGTGAAGGAGCTTTCCCATTGCACAGGGTGTAGGTGGGAATTGGCAGACAGGAAGGGGGAACTTAAACCTTGGCATCATGACAGAATCATTCGCTTTGTTTGCCTTTCCATGCAAACAAAAAGCTATGAATATAAAATCAACAGAACTTTTATTTTTCTGATCATTTAAATGGGAACTATGTTTATAATTTACTCAGAGAATTGGTTGGAAAGACCTTTATGAGCCAGAGACTTAGAATAATCACTGCCATTGAAAAACCAATGGGTCATGAGGCTGAATGGACCAGTAGTCTGAGTCTGCATGAAGTAGCTTCAATTGTTTGATGAGATGCTGGGGAGGGCAGGGCATTAGAGATATAATGTTTCTGAAAATATTGAAGTCATGGAGGACGTTTGAGGGACACTGGTTGTTCCTGTTTTTTCAGAAATGGAAAGTGGAGGAGAAATAGAAAAATGTGCAACATTTGCTTTTTGATCAGTTCTACATTTTTTGCTTTCTTAAGAATATAATATGCAATATGTATGACAATACACAAAATTGTATTACTTGTTTATACTTACAAAAATCTAATACATAAAATGCCTTAACTTTATTCAGAGAACAACTGTGAATGTATCCAGAACTGAAGAAGTAGTAGTTAAGCATAACATTAGAAAGTGGCAGAAGTAATTCCTCTATGCAGAAAGGTTTCAACAACAGAGCCTAAATCCTCAAGATATTTTAAAAGAGAAATCCCACAAGTGTAGCTTTACCTGCCCCCCACCTGCTACTCCTTTCAACCTATTGTCCTGCTGATGGTGAAGAGTATCTGGGTTTGATGGTACAGGTGACTGGACTACTCCCCCTCTCAAAAAGATGCACACAGTTCATATAGGGATTTGGCCTGAAATAATGTACAGTTGTCCCTTCCCTTATGCGGGGGAGCCATTCCGGATCCCCCCCCCCCCCGCATAAGGGAAAAAATGTGGGTACATTCAAATGAATGGGGCTCATGCCCACAGCGGTGTGGCAGTGGCATGAAGGGGGCATGCGACAGGAGCGTGTGCCATTGTTTTCTTCGAGCGTGTGGCTCCCTTCCTTCTGGCACGGCTTCCAGTATATGATGCGGGCGCACTATACACACTTACCCAGGAGTATGCATAATTGACCAGATTTCTGAGTAAGTGAGCAAAAACGTTTAAGTGTTTACAAGAATGAAATTACTATGAAAGACAATGCTAAAATATTATGACATACCAGTACACTGAAAAAGTGCACTTGAATAAAAACATGTAAAAGATTACAACATAAAATATTTATCGGTGATGAAGGTAAGTACTGTACTGTAAATCATATGGTTTCAATGAAAGCAGAAAGTCATCATAGTGTACTGATTGATTATATAACTAGGACTCCAGATGACAAGGATTTGAATCTGTGTTAGGCCATGAAAATCAACTGGGTGACCTTGGGTAAAACGCATTCTCTCAGCCTCAGAGGAAGGCAAAGGCAAACCCCTTCTGAACAAATTTGGCAAGAAAACCCCTTTACATGGTAGTCTTGTGTCACTGTAAGTCAGAAATGATTTGAAGGTATACAATGAATCATTAAAAGCAAGTGATGCGAAGACTTTTAAAGATGAATTAAAATCACGAGCATGTTGGTTTGACATAAACTAGGAGTGCATCAGGCCAAGACCATTTCTAACTGCATGATTCTGCTAGTGAGATATGTTTTATGTTAAATGATGATCTTTTAAAATGTTTTGATCAAAGTGTACTTTTTAAATTTTGCTTTTAGTTATATTAGTAATACTAGTAATGACATTTTAGCATCATTTAGCATCATCTTTCATAATAGATTGTGATCAATTTTACTCTTGTATAGTCCTCAGCTTTTTTGCCCATTATTTGTTAAGGAGATTAACCTGTCTATAGTTCACTTTCTTACCGCTTTTTTGAGTGAACATGCTTAGAATTCAATTAATCTTACAATGAGAGACACAGGTCACCCAGTCACCTCCACTTTTTATCATGGACTTTGACATAAATCTTGTAGCACAAAACATTAATTTGGACTGTAAAACCAGGGAGGTTGGCTGTTCCTGCTAGCGTCCATGCTGCTCAGGTCAGGCAGTACAGGGAATAACCCCCCTTCCCTCCAGATTTTTCAAAAACACAGCTCCTGCTCCTGGACTCAATTAATGATTTGCAATTTGAAGAGAGAGGCTGGAGAGGGAGTAAGCCCATACCGCTGCACTGTTGAGTCTCAGAAGGCAAACGTACTCCCTCCTAAAGGAACAGGAAATAGCTATTATGCATGCCAAGGAGGGTGGCGGGTGGGGGAGACATTTTTTTAATTTTAAATCCCCCCCCCACCATAGTTGCCTGTGGGTTTCAAGCTTCCCAACCATTTTTTTCCTTTCATGAGTCACTAGGTCGCTGGGGCAAGGGGTCAGATTTCTTGTCATTTGGTGCAACCAGACAAGATGGTATGTGGGGGGAAATCTTGCCTTGCTACTTGCCCAGTACCTCCTCCTCTGCAAATTTTTGTAAATCTTCAGCCGTCTTAGCTGCAAGCAGTCTCTTTGAGAGGCAAGACACAGCAGTGCTAATGGAAAATGTCCTCCACTTCCCTTTTTACTTGTGAGGGGACTTTAACATGGGTGGATGTGGGCAGGGGTTGTGCCAAGCTACCCCTGAGCTTCACCAAGTTAAATTTATAACAAAAGATTTTAGGCTCCTGTTTGAAACTTTGTTTGGCCATCTGATGGCACTGAAAAATAGGGATTTGGGAATAGGGAATAGGTTGCTGAAAGGTTAGTATGAGAATCGGCAGGTAAAGGATTCGGAATTACAATGAAGCCTATAAAGTACAAATTACCTTCTATTCTACACTATTTGTTAAAAAACAAAACAATAGGGCTTTTTGTGCAACCCTGTACTTAGCTTAGTTATCTGGAGAATATTTTATATTTTTAAGTTTTATATATACATAAGAATGGCAACTTTCCAGCTTTAATTGTATACATCCAATTGTCCAGATTCAATGTAGAATTAATGCAGTTGATCAAGAGATCAAGCATACTTAAAAACATAACTTGTAACTGTGAAGTCCAAGGCTTTCATGGCTGGCATCATAGTTTTTTGTGGGTTTTTCAGGCTATGCGGCCATGTTCTAGAAGAGTTTATTAGATGCCAGCCACAGATGCTGCCGAAACATCAGGAATAAACTCTTCTAAAACATGGCCACATAGCCTGAAAAAAACCCCAAAACTATAACTTGTGACTATTTCATTTGACAGGAAAAACTATGGAACTTTATAACACTAAAGAATAGTGTCAGAAATGAGTGTAGTTCTTGCAGCACAAAACTGGAATCTACTCCTGGACTTGGTCTGAACTTTTAAGGAACTGTCCAAGATGTTAAACCCTACCCTCAAAACAGGTTCAGGAAATTAAGATGGATCCTCTAAAGTTTAGACTGAGGGTGCATCTGCATTGTGGAAATAATGCAGTTGGAGACAATTTTAACTGGCATGAGTCCATCATACAGAATCCTGGGATTTGTAGTTTTCTGAGGCACCAACACAATTTGGAAGAGAAGGCTAAAGACCTTGTGAAATTACAAATCCCAGGATTCCATAGGCTAGAACTACAGCACTTAAAGTAATGTCAAATTGCATTATTTCTGCAGTGTCGGTGCCACTTAGACCTAGAGCAGATGCATTTGCCCTACTGACCAGGCTGCCACAGTGTATGGTTTAAATCCACAAATGCTAGTCACATTGAATCAAGGGAACCAATGTCAGCATATGCTGATTCAATGGATCTGATCTAAGTGGACTGGATTAATTGGATTTAGCCAAATTGAATTTAGCCAGATGTTTTTTGGCTGATTGGATAGTATCTTGGGCCTTGTCTGCACTGGCCAGGATGCTCTAAAGGCAGCCCACAGTATCCTGGCTCAGCATCTCCCACCATTACTTTGGCCTCCATCCCTGTGCTGCAGTTGCTGTCTGGACAGGTGTCCTGCTGATTGCTGCCATGGGTCACTTGCTTCTGAGGTCAGAATGAAGTGCCCAGCGATGGCCTCATGCTGGGCACCTCATTCTGACCTCAGAATGGGCAACCTGCAGTGGCAGTAAATGTGTTAGGCAGCACAGTGGGATGACCATATAGACAGTAGCTCTGTCATGGGAATGGAGAGTAAGATTTTAAACTCTGTTGTAACCTTGTTATGCCCTGGTTCAGATGCAGGACGTGCTGGAACCATAGGTTGGGTCATGTGATGTCTGAACAGGACGATGCCAGAATGGATGGGAGGAATGGGCCATTTGGCTCATGCAAATATACATTTGATCTGAGTGCCAAATTACATATGATGTTGTTTTTTGCATGTTTCAAATATATACAGTACAAATATCAGTTGGTTTGCAAAATAGATCTGTAACAATCTTGTGCCTAATATTTAGAAGAACCTCATTCATAGTTTGTCGTAAGTAAATGTACATTTTTCATAAGTGTGATTAATAATAATTTATAAGTGTGATTGATAAATGACTTTAAAAGGCTAGTTGAAATATCACAGTATAATATAAAAAGAAGGAAGCACAGTTGGAAACCATATGGGGACAGATTACAGGTGGCATGATGATCTTTTCCACTTGGGGAACCAACTTCAGTCTACTCAGACAAAAGATAAGGGGGCAAAATCCTCTCAGTTTGGCTTCCTAGGATTATGGCTGAATCCTGATCTGGACTCAGATATGGTGTTTCCAAGCCCAGCTGAGGCCACCTTACTTTGGTCTTCTTTGTACTTCCCTTGACCAGCCAGGGCTCAAGCTCAACTCAGACTTGCATCCTTCCAAGATCACTAAAATGAATATCCAGCTTGTTGGGGGCAATTAGCTTACAGTTGTAAACCTCTTAGAGATTGCTTAGATGGTATGAAGTGGTATATAAATGAAGCTGCTATTGCTATTGTTATTGCTATTGCTTCACAGAGACTAGCAAGAGAGAGAGTGAAGCCTTTGCTCTGCAAGGAAGAATTACATCCCAGTCCCAGTTGGGACTCAGAAACAGTGCTTCCAGGCTTTATTGAGAATTCCTAGTTTTACTTTCCTTTGCTGTTCCACTGGCAGAGAAAACCAAGCAGTGTTGCCAGTTTCTGGGAAATTCCCTGGTTTCCAGGTAATAAAAAGCCTTTCAGGGTAATTTCCAGGTATAAAAAAATTATGGGGAATTTCCAGGAAATTCATGTTGGGTAATTAAAAGCCTTTCTGTTTATGGGGAATTATTTCACTTCCCCCCCAATGGCCGAAAATGCCTTTCCCGCCCCCAAAATGGCCGACCCGGAAGCCCCTGTCCCCCCAAAAATGGCCGACCCTGAAGTCCTCACCCCCTTTTGCCTTCTCATAATGCTTTGCGGCCCCTTGACCCAGATGTCCCGCCCCTGACCCAGATGCCCCAAGGAATTTGGTGGCGTTTTGGGGATTTTCAGGGGGGTTTCCTTCAAAGGTGATTGGCAACACTAAAACCAAGGTGAGGAAAGCCCTCTTGGCTGGACAAGTAAGTTATTGTCATGGCCAGCCAAGAGCAGGTCTCGGAGGATGAGGAGGAGGATGGGGCTCCTCCAGTGCAAGAGGTAATTGAGGCTACACCAGGTGCTAATCCTGCTCTGCCAGAATCCAAACCTGATCTCCCAGCCCCAGAAGAGGAGGTTCAGCCAGGTCCTAGTGCTGATGGGATTCCTCTGGTGGCACAGCAGCCTAGTGGTGACTCTGGGGTGGAACCAGGCCTGGAGGTTCCCTCCTTTAAACAATGCAGAGAGTGCTGGCAGATGCAGGTCCAAGAGGATTGCTGAGAGACAATTGGCAAACAAGCCTCAGCTGGCACCGAGGAAAGAATCTCCTACTTAAGAAGCAATTCAATGATAGAGTTTATTGCATAATCCTTTGGTGAGATTGCTGGCTGCACTGGCTCCCTGTATCTTGACTCCTTGTTGCCTTGACTCTTGACCTTGGAATGGACTGGACTCTTGCTACTTCTAGCTGCCCTGACCCTGGACTGGACTGACTACTCTGACCTCTGTTTTCCTGACTTCGGCTCTGGCTTTCAGCTTGCTCCTTAACTATCACTCCTTACAGGTTTGTGGACTGTTCCCAGTTGCTTGCTAATTACCTAGCTGAGCCATCCTTATCGGCGTTGTTTGTGTGTGCTGGCCGCAGTCTAGGACAGTTATGTGGCTGCTTGTAATTCTGCTAAGAGTGCTTTGCTGAGTACCTGCTTCCTCACCCCACTTGCCATTCTAAAGCAAGAAAGACAGAACAATTACCTCTGTTTAGTTACAGGAGACTGCAAGAAGACACCCAGTGGAGTGAAGGACAAACAGATGGGGGATTTGGGAAGGGGAAGGGCTCAAGAGTGGCATCCAGATAACTTCATGCACTGAAAGCTGTAGGTTTATCTCCTCTGGTTTATAATATCTTTTCAGCAAGCATTCAGGAGTGGCTTCTCTGAGTCAGGATTTTATTCTATATTATGAAATTCTTATCTTTTCTCTTCTTTTACAGTGCAAGATTGAAAAATAGCAGTAAACAGATCTGCATTGATCCCAAGCTAAAGTGGATTCAGGAGTATCTGGAGAAATATCTACACAAGTAAGCCAAGGGGGAAAAAATAAAGGACTAACAGCTAAAGCACACTGGATGATCCCCCCCCCCCCCCCAAGAGAAAACAGACCTTGTTCTCACTTCAGGTCTTTGGGATTTTTCTTCCTGTTTTTCTAACAGGAAAGATTGGGCCTTTCTGTCAGAAACCATCATTTTCAATATTTAGGGTCAGGGAGATAAAGACCAGCTGAACCCTGGTAACATGAGCCTATTTGGGTACTCTGTGAGCAGTTTTCATAAAAGAACATAAATGATGGAACTCTATCCTTCAAGCATTATTCAGACAGAAATATTCAGTATTCAAATAGTGAAAGCATCCTGCACATTAGGCAAACACTGACATGAAGCTGAGCTCTGGGCCAAAAGCTGTACAGAGATGCCTGTCATGGTATTAATGTCTGCAGAGGCAGCACTAGACTCTGAAATAGATCATAGTCACTGTAGATAAACTCTATAGATCATAGTTGTCACTGTAGATAAATGCACTATAGATAAATAAAGGAATTTAAGTTTCTGGAAAGGGGTTTCTTTAATGTTTAGCAATATCTAGTGTGAAAAGTTTGGAACAGAAATTTCAGGTTAGGATACCCAGAATCCTCTCCAGTTTTCACCTTTGTTATAAGGCTACATTATTTCAATCATATTCATGAATCTGTAGGACTCAGCTTGACATTTATTTCCACTTTTGCTGTATTTGTTTCCTCTCTCCCTTGGATTAAATCTGGACAGTGCAGAGAAATGGAGTTTGGAAACTGAGGGGCGAAGCAGATAGGCAGGAAGAAATGGCCAGAAGCCGCTGCTAGTCCTATTGTCCCAGAGCTGCAGTGAGCACATGCCATGATCCTGAGGGTGCCTCCTCCCATGGCCCCAAAGAGGAATGGAAAAGATGTGCTCCTTTTGGGACCAGTTAGGCGGCCCCAGTGTGGCCCTGAGGTGGCTTCAGGGCACACAGAAAGGATTCTGTGTTGTGTAAATGCCATGTCCCTGGAGTGGCCGGAAGTGGCCCTCCCATTTGCTCATCTGTTTCGGGCCTGAGTCCCTATGGAGGGATGGAGGCAGGGAAGGGGCTCTTAGGATAAGTTGATGCACTGCCAGTGTAGCTTTTTATCTACAGATCAGGAATATACTTACTGGGGGATGTTTTTACATTTACTAGAATTTGGAAAAGAGATTGCTACTCTAAGGCCCCATTCCCACTAGGCAAAAAAAGCGGCCAATATTGCTGCGATTCTGATTCTGATTTTCCCCCCGAGTCATATTTGAATCTGCTCCCTCATTCCCATTATGAAAGGCGACAAACGGACTCGGGGTTTTTTGACCCATGTTCTCGTTCCCATTGAAATTATCTCAGTTGTAATTTGAAGTGGACTTTTTTGCTCCCTGTTCCTATTGCCCTTCCAGAACCTCTTTTTTAAAAAGCAGCTGTCAATCAAGTGCCTAAGCTTGATGTCTTCCCAGAGTGCCTCTGGGAAAGGGGAAAGGGAGCCTCCATCCCCCCAAGTCCCTTTGCCTCCCCCATTGCTCCCTGGGCTGTTTGGGGGGCGATCGAGCAAGCATGTAAAAAAAAGAAAAATAATAGTTAAAAATGGTGTTCAATGGGTCTCCTCACATGTTGATCTATGCATATGGAGCAGGGGGGCATAATGTGTTTACCGTATTTGGAGGTCAATATAGCAATTTGCTATATTTGACACCTGACAGAGTGCCTAAGCAATCAAAAGCTTGAATTTTTTAAAAAATAAATTTGTCTACACATGTGATCGCCTTACCCTGCTTCCCATTCCACCGGGGGAAAGGCTATGCGAACGGGAGAAAATGGCACCAGTAATGCAGGAAATAGAACAAGCAGGTGACAACCCCAGGCCAGCCCCTTGAGCACTGCTCCCTCCCATCCCCAAGTTCCCGAATCAGATGCTGCAGCCATCAATTAAAAGCATCATGGCTTCAGTGCTTAGAAACCTCATAAAAAATTTCTAGAGCCTGTTCTGTATTCTTTTCAAGCTGTTCCAGGACCAAACATGAAAACACTTCCTGACCTTTTTGGGATTCTGTTGGCTATCCCTCTGATCACTCAGCTTGTAATTTAATAGAACTCTTGCAGATTTACATGGTGGGGGAAATTGTCCCAAATGTGTCAAACCTAATATGCCTACTCCAGTTACAGTTGGCACAAGTCTCAGCAACAATGCCCCTAAAATAAATTTTCCTGTAAGAATGTTTCCTATTGGAAACCCTGAATATAGTCCACTAATAATCTCTGCAGAAAGTCAGTTTCTAAAGGACTTGCACAACATATGTCCCTGTTATGTCTATCTGAACCCTGTTTCAAGCATACCTAAGGGCTGTTTTTCCTATCTGCATAGTGCTGAATTTCTATCCAGTTCCAAAGAATTTTCTTTGACAGTGCATTTTCTATATGTTAGTTAAGTGTATTTCTAAATTACTGTCCTGTGCCTATTGATAGCTTACTGGCTGCTTTCCCTATAAATGATTGTATTTACAGTTTTAATAATGTAGCCTTCAATATCGTCAGTCTTTCACTTGTATTAAGATTGTATTACATTATATTATATTATACACATATTATACAGAGAGAGAGAGAGAGATCACATGCTAGCAATAATGCTGTCTTTTTAATATGATAAATTCTGAACTGTATATGCAAATTTATTTTTATGAAATAAAATTAATGCTTTTTTTAGATGGCTCTTGTAAATCGTTTCACGTTATCAGGCTGCCTTAGAGACCCTGCTTTCTAGGCTGGAATGTAGCTGGGATGCACGTGTGTGTACTTATGTGTGTAGGCTCAAGGTTTATTTTCATGGTGGAAGGAAAACTTTTTGACTAGTAATAAACTTGTTGCTCACTAACTCTATTTTCTTACTGTTCTCCCATGCAGCTATTATAAATGAAATGCATAAATGACAATGACTCTGCAAAGCAGATGGCATAATTACCTCTCAAGTGTGTACCTCTCAACATTCCCCCAGTGTTTTTGGGGCAACACTGAGCAAAGTTAAGCTATGGTAGCAATGAAAACCTGGGATTTTCAGCCTAAGATTTGCCTCATTCTTTCATGTTAAAATTGCCTGAGCTGCAACTCTTAACACTGTTTTAATTGAGAGGTTTTGTGTCTGGCTGAATCAGCATCATTAAGACCCGAGCCTAGTCACAATTCTTCCTTATCCTGTTCGCCTTGACCGCCTTCCATGTACATATCCAGTCTCAGATAAAATTAATATCAGTTTCATGATATTAAAAAAATCAGCTAATTTCAGCTATGCTAACAGCAACTACACTATTAATAATACTGATACTGCTTTACAGCAAGAATGAGATTATTGCAAAATTTGTCATTTAAATTCCAAGAATTGGTGAGAAAAAGGGAAGAGGCCAGAGATTGCTTTCTGTATGATTGGGGGCCAAGCTGCTTCACTAAAATGCTGAGGTTTTAGAGAGAATTAAAAGGAAGAAAGAATGGTGGTACCACTGAAGTGCACAGTGGTCCATTAGGACAAATCTGTTGTGGCAGATATTATCTGGGTTTGTATTAACAGAGCACTATATGCTTCCAGTTCAAATGCAGTCTTGGCATGCAGCTTTGTCAGAACAAGATGCAAAATGAGAAATCTATAAACTGTCTTGCAACTTAAAAAAATATAAATGCAAACTATAGGTGACAGAGAGGGGAAGAGGAATGCTTAATACTTTACTCATGGGCCATTTCCTCAATCAAAATAATTTTCTTCCACTTCCTCACTTATTTCTGAAATAAAATTTCAAGTATAAAATACATTTCAAAAATTAATGACTGCTGTAGGCAAACATGAAGCAGGATTTAAGTACAGTGGACCCTTGGTATCTGCTGGGGTTTGGTAATAGGATCCATCATGGATACCAAAATCTGTGGATGTTCAAGTATCATTATATACAATGGTATAATAAAATGGTGTCCTTTATATAAAATAGCAAAATCAAATTTTGCTTTTTGGAACATATATTTCTGGAATATTTTCAAGCTGTGGACAGTTGAATCCATGAATCAAGAATCTGTGGATATGAATGGCCTATTGTATGATACTGGTTGAGAAGACCCTCCTACTTTTAATAAAAGTGTACAAAACCATTAAAGGGGAAGGAGCAGGGTGCAAATGACAATTTTATGTAAGGGATTTCACACCCAGTTTTGGAGAAACTCTAAAGATTCGTTGACTGAGGTTACCCATCTCATCATGCCACTGAAATACACACCCATCTCATCTTGCCTGTTACTGGATAATACAGAAGAGACTGGAGAAGGGACTGGAGATCAGCATTCTCCCAGAAGCTTGTGTCACTTTGCTGCACAGGGTACTACACTTTTCCTTATTGAAAGCCATGCTTAAAAGAACCCAGGTGAGTCACAAAAACCATTTTGACACTTCACTTCATTGAGAGGGAATGACAGATGTGTTTTCTACAACTGGAACTGTTTGCCTGCTTTATTTTTTTCTGGAACTTGGGTCTCAGAATTATTCTCTGTCCTAAATTCCAGAATGTATCAGCAGACATTTGTTTCTCAAGGAAGTCTACAGATCTTCTACACAGTGGCATGCATGCAGTCTGCTTCTGTTGAGTGTCAGGATCATACATGTAACTTTTGGTGCAAAGATTCCATCAACGTTACCCTAAACCTGCACTGGTTATAATAATCATATATATAGTATTGGTTATTGTATTGATTGCTGAAGGAAGCGGGGGTAATGATTGTATTGCTTGCTGAAGGAAGCGGTGGTTGAGGTGGTGGTGGTAGATGTTAAGAGGCAGAGTTTCAAGTCCTGCTGTGCTTGCTGGCCATATATTTTTGTATGCTTTGTAATACTAGATGTTGGTTTATGCTATACAACAGGTGGTGCTTGGTGGAATGATTGTTTATCTTTAATCTTTAGTTTTCTGAATCAACTAACTAATAAAACTAACTATTAAAACTAACATTTTTACTTTCCTAAATGAAGCTTTGTGAAATGGCAAAGTTTGTGTTTCTGAACCTAAGTTAGCCAGTACAACACAAAATAGTTTATCAGGACTCCTTTGTGGGCCTGAATCACTGCAAGAATGCAGTTGGAAAAAGGCCCTCTAACCAATCAATTGGAAATGGAGAAGTGGTGGACAGTCACTGTCTCAGTTGAGCATTGGACTGGGCACAGTTCCTTGGAGGGAGGATTTGAGATCTGAAATTGGGCAGCTGTCTCTATTGACTTTTGGACCCTGGAGCCCACACCATTGAGATGTCATGGCCAGCCAAGAGCAGGACTCGGAAGATGAGGAGGAGGATGTGGCTCCTCTAGTGCAGGGGGAAATGGAGGCTCCACCAGGTCCTAATCCTGCCCTGCCAGATCCCAGCCCTGACATCCCAGCCCCAGAGGAGGAAGCTCAGTCAGGTCCTAGCACTGGGGGGATTCCTCCAGAGGCTCAACAGCCTACTGGTGACTCTGGGGAAGAGCCAAGACTGGAGGTGCCTTCCTTTAGGCAACAGAGGGCTGAGAGTGCTTGCATGCGTAGGTCCAGGAGAATTGCTGAGAGACAATTGGCAAACAAGCCTCAGCTGGCACCAGGCCTTCTTCTGGGATCTTAAGCGAGTCCTCGCCGTCCTTGCAGAAGACAGTAGAGAACACTAAGGCTGACACAAGGGCATCAACCACTGGGACCTGCAATCTCTCCATGACTGATTTGGGGAAGTTGTAGAGCCTCTTTACTGAGCTGTGGCAGGAGCCAGGCTTGCTCCACTCTGTCTTTATAACTTCCATAAGGTTAGCAGGACAGGGAATCTCGGCCAGAGCTGGTGCCGGCACAGGAAACAACTCCTATCCTGGGCAATTCGCAGTCCTGATGAGGCTTAGGGTCGCTGGGTAGGGAGATGCCAAGGGCCTTAGTGGTCTTTTTTAGTAGCCTGGGGAAATCCTCTACTTTAAATTAGCACGCAGAGGGAGCGGGGGAATCTGCCTCCTCTACCTCGTCTTCCCCAGACAGCTCACCCTCTTCCAGGCCTTCCTGGGCACCTGCCGAGGTCGCCTCTAGCTGACCCTCAAAGATCGGGGGGGGAGACAGCTAAGCCCCTCACTCGGCTTGCTTGTTTGGGTCTCTTGGGGGGTTCGATCCGAGTCATCTCGGCCTCGGAGTCCGACAGGCAGACCTCGCCATCCTCCCTGGCTCACTTTTCGCCCGCTGTCCCCAACTGACTGCGGGACCTAGTGGCACTCTCTGTGGCCCTCCTGTTGTGCTGTGGATCTGCCTCGGGCCGACAAGCATCGGTGCTTGTAAAATGGCAGCCCACATGGTACTCCCCAAGATGGCGGCCCCCATGGTCCTCCTCAAGATGACGCCCGCCATCCCGGCTTCTAAAATGGCGCCTGCTGTTGACCGGCGTGTCTGGGACGCTGCCAAGCGGCACCGCGGCTCGGGAAGAGCCCTCCCCGGCCACGTCAAAACCATGAGGTTCCTCTCGGGAGGGGGAAGGGGTGCTAGTCCACGTGGCTGAGGCACCCAGCCGCCTCCGAGCCCAGCTAACCAGGCCTGTGGCCAAACTCCCAGGCTGGCAGAGGGAGGCAGGTAAGAGGCAAGCGGCGAGAGTGCTCCTGGGTCCCTGTATGCACAGGCACCCTCCGCAGCGGGGTAAGCTCTGCCGAGGACCCTGGCTTGCAGGGGCTCGACAGGGGGGAAGGCTGCAGAGACCCTGCTAGCAGGGAGCTGGGAAAAAGCTTCCCTGAGGCCTCTGGAGGGCCTAGGGATGTCTCCAACTCCCAGAAAGCTAGCTGTCTCTCGGGCAAAGATAGCCCGAACGAAGTCCGTGAGTTCACGGACTGCACCTACCTCGGTGGTTCCAGCTGGTAAAGTGGGCTCCTCAATGCCCTCTGTCCCTGAACGGGACTGCCGGAGGGTCTGGGCTTGGTCAGCTGCTCAGAGGGTAAACCCCTCCCCTGGCTGAACCTCAGCATCTCCCTCTAGAAGCGGCTCCCTTTGCCTCACTTGGAGGTCTTGAGCTGGGGAAGCTTGTTCTTTGGAGGGCTCCTGGGTCGTGGCCTCGGAGGCCTCTGCCATACCCACCACCACAGAGGCGGAAAGGCAGGCAGGGAGAGAGAAAGGGAGGCCAAGGGAAGGCTCTCAGACCTCTTTTCAGCGGCAAGGAAATTCGCTGGCTTGAAGAGAATGTCCTGCAAGGAATGTAGGCAGGAACAAGACTGGGGCCCAGGAGGGCTAGCTCCTCCCTATATAGGGGCTGGTCTTTTGTTTCTATTGTCCCTGTGTACAGGAGCAAATTAGGAGGAGCTTACCAGGAATACAGGATGATAGGACTCTGTCTGCTGGGAAATGTCTCATGTACAGGGTTGCCACGGGTCAAAATTGACTTGAGGGCAGTTAATAACAACAAACTCTTAATTGTATGGAGAGAGGCAAAGTAACACAAACCCTCTCTCCACTGCCATGAATGCATTCCATGCCAGCCAATCCATTGCACTCCATGCCAGCACTATAAATATATTGAGGGAAGTTGGAGGTCTGAGAAAGGGAGGTTTGTAGAGTGTGCTTAAATTTTCCCCATGAGCAGAAACCCCCAGGCTGTTCCCCTTCAGAGCTCACTTGAAAACAGACACTGTGTGGGAAGGGCCAGGGTAGGATGTGGTGTTGGGGATGGTCTGAACATGCTCATTCTCACTATGCCTTGAGTGATACTATGTGGAGACCTGAGTAAGAGTATACTTCTTAAACCCACCCAGCTAGAGATGTAGGCAGGAAAAAGAAATATTGTTGTATTAAAAGATGGTGCTGTGTATGGTTTTATGGTTAGAACAGTAGCTGTTGTGACTGCTGACAGAGTTCTTATTCTAGGGCCCTTCCTGTGCAGAACTTCACACCTTCTTCAAGAGAGCTATTCAATCATCCTCTTCTTGTTATGAAACATCTCAAAGTCCAGCTCTATATCAAGTTGTCCACTTTGCTTTCCTTGGTTCGGTTTTACTTAAAATATCAAGATCAGTTTTATATACTCTCCAGAACACTCAACAGTAAGCTTTTATTGTTTTGGTCATGAGTTGGATTTCTATGTTCTACTATTTCCAGAAATAATCTTTTTTTGTATGCCTCACAGAGTGCCTAGTTTCTTTCTTACAGGCATTACCGTCCATTCCTTAACAGAATCTTACTCTGTTCTTTACCAACAGGAAATTCAAGACATAAGATGCAAGCATTGTCGCTGTCTACAGGATGCCCCTATATAGAAGCCACAGAGCAGATATCCTTCTTTAGGGAATGATGAGTACATCTCTTTTGTTACACGGCAACAAAGCAAAACAATGCTCCATGTACTTCTGAAGTCATATATTTGCACAAAATTGCCTTGCCTTTACCAGTACTATTTGGCCTAGTAGGAATCTTTGACACAGCTTGACATTATGTGGCACTAATGCCAGGAAATCATATTAAGCAGCATTTTTATGCTTTTTGCTGTGCAGAATCCTGACATTTTCTCCTTACAGCAGGAATTTCTCTATAGGCTAAGTATTAGATGCAATGCATTTGTCTGGAATAGAAGGGGATGGATGGGTTTCTGACATCTGTAAATAAGGTCTCCCTACCTTAAAAAACAAACAAAACCTAGAACTATGTTTGAAGATAAGACAAGTTTTGGCCAGAGTTCGTGTAGTAAATCGCTACTGTTTGTCAGCACTTTCATGGAATAAAATGGTTGTTCACAATGGAGGAAGGACATTGGGGATAGCATGCCCCAATAAAGAGATAGGCAGAGATTGCATTTCTGTCCATCTGTCCTTTGAATTTCCTCATACAGGATCATAGAACTAGCTCAGGCATTACTGTTGACTGCCATCTTCTGAAGGAGATGATTTACTTTATGAACTCCTATAATGCAAGAACTGCAAAAGCTTGGAGATTTCAGCTGTGACAGCTTCTGCATTTTAGGGGAAACGTTCTGGAGTCAGTATGATTATGAAAGTTAACAAAGTTAAATTCTGTGTGCTTTTGGCCCACATACTGAACAAAATAGCAGAACACTCCTGTGACTTACTATGTAATGGTCAGAGTACATCTTGCATTAGAGACTTTGGCCTGAGTCCTTGCTGGCAGTCTGAACTAGAACAAACCCATTGATTGAATGAGATTTACAGAGAAGTTGACTTACTGTTGAACAATTGATTCAGTGGGTCTAAAGGTAGTTGTTTTAATGTAATGAAATGTAATTAGATGAGGCACGGATCCAGATTGAGATTACAGTAAGTAGGAAGAAAACGTTCTATTTGTTATTGTACTATAATCTTTTTTAAAAACTCTCTCAATGCCAAATAGTGATAGTAAAAAATGATCTCATGGAGATACTTACATTCTACCCATGCCAAAGAGAGAGAAAAGTATAGTTTCTTGCTTTTATGGATATAGAATTATATTGTTCTCTCTCCCCAGTTTCTAACAAAAGCTCAGCTTTCCCTCCATTTTGTCTTCTGTTTGTGACTTTTCCCCTACAACCTTAGTTTAAGAATATTACATACTATGTTTACATGGCTTTATTGATCTGAACATTATGTAGCCAAGGGTCTGATTAGGGGAATTTTAATATTAGCTCGATATTGCAAGAGGGGGGCCTGCTACAATGGCCCTGCAGAATCGCCTTCTGTCATGTATACTGAGAGACCAGAGAATCCAATAAATAGAGCTGAGACAGACTTCTACAATTAATAACCAATTTATTTATAAGGGGACAAATACATACAATTCACTAACATACACACACTCATACAAGGCTCAGGAAATCAAGAGTTGAAATAGAGAATAGTTCAAGGCAGTACTGGGGCTATACTTACTTCAGTAGGCTTCTTCAGGAGTCCAAATGGAATATGATGGGGATGGCATGAGGCTCAGTCACAGAATGACTAGGCCAGGAACCAGGAGTCAAGAGCCAGGTCAGGGTTCAAAGGGACAGAGCTTCCCCCTGAAATCCAGACTGGCCCAGTGAACAGGCAAATCTGATGATACTTATAGCCAAAATCTTGCTTCTGGCAAAGGTGCTTGATGGTGAGAACAAAAGGTATTGGGTTGGTTGGCCATTGTAAACAAAGGCCTGTTCCAGACTGCCAAAATAAAGCTGCTTCGGGTCTCTTTGGAGGTATGCTATTTAAATGATGCATGCATCCGAAGAATCCAGAAGGTGCACCAAAGCTGCCCTCCAGTGCTTAGGAATGGAGTGTGGCTTTGGCGCAACCTCTGGACTCTTAGGACCCATGCATCATTTAAATAGCATACCTCCAAAGAGACCCGAAGCAGCTTTATTTTGGCAGTCTGTAACAGGCCAAAGACATTATCTTGTTGAGGCAAAGTGGTCTGATAACAATCGGGGGGAGATGGTAGATGAGTTAAGTTAATCACTGGCTCATCAAGTAAAACAAATATTTTACTCTTTGAGGGGATGGTTTTCCCTTTTGCAACTCCCAAACCTTTCTTTAGGGAAATTCCAAAGTGTTGCTTTTCAGGGGTCTTGTGGGTATGACTCATCTGCCTACCTGACCCACTACTTTCAGGATTATGGCTGCTAGCCTGGCAGGTCAGTTTGAGGTCATGAAGGAACTCTACACACACTCCAAAATTTATTAAAATCCGTATGTGGTAACAATTAGGCCTATTTTAGTGTAGAATTAATCATTCCATGTAGGAGCGCTTATCTGACTTTTAAGTTCACTTTTTACCAAAGAAGCTCATCTGTAAACCCAGAACAGTTGTTCACCTGACCATGTGCAGGTCCAAAGGATACAGATATGGCACTGAAATCATCCTACACAAGGCAAAACATATTGGCTATTTTCAAAGATCTTTTGTTTCGGTGACTAATAGAGGCCTTAGCACTATGTGTGTATTATGTGTATAAAAGACTGTGGAAATATATGAATGGTAAGTTTTATTTTCTTCACTTAATTGTTGACTAAAATAAAATTCAGGTGGAAAAGAGAGTGGCTTGCAACAGAAATCAAAACACTGGCTACTTAGAATGTGAAAAAGAATAGCACTGAAATACCTAATGTCTGATAAATGTGAAAAAAACCCATAAGATAATCTTTTAAACAGAGTTATAGCTAATAGTTTAATAAATCAGAATGGGGAGTGGAATTCACTTAGATTGTCCTGCTCACAGAACAACTTTCTTCAACAGAATGACTGTTTTTGATTCCCTAGTGGCCGCTCACTACAGAAGTTCAGAAGTATGCTGGTCTAATTCAAAGAACTATGAGACAATTTGGAGGTCTTGGGAGGAAGCAGGAAGTAAAAGAGAAATTGTTTGCACATTGTTTGATTTCCCCATTGTATATTATAGAACCATGGAAAAGCAAAGTCTATGATTCCTTTTAAACAACTTTACCCATTGGTAGACTATTTCTTCTTTTTCTCCTTAATGAGGTTTTTCTTGAATGAAAACATTCAAGCAGATGGAAGAAATACAAACACATGACTTCACTCTATGTACTTCCTGTAAAACTTTGAGAAATAGGTAGTATGGTTGCATAAAACTACCTCAGGTGGAGATGTCTTCTGGCACATTTGCATATATACAAGCTGGATAGTTTGTCTACAATGGGAGTGGGGAAGCTTTGGTCTTCTAGATGTTTTGGGCTGTGACTCCCATCCCTCGGGCTGGTATTTTGAGATCTGAAGTCTAAACGGCTGTAGGGTCAAATGTCTCTCATCCCTGCTCTAAGTTACATCCAGTAAGTAATTTGGGTTGCAAGCCTTGAAACACTTTCTTGAGAGAAAGTATCACTGAACTCAGTGGTGCCTCCTTTATAGTACAGTGTGCCCATGTTATAGGCGGGCATGCTTTACGCGGACTTGAGTGGACAATGAATGGGGCACACGCCCGTGGCACCCCGTGCATTCCCGCGCCGCCACACCACCGCACACGAGCCCTATTCAAATGAATGGGGCTCTAGCATAGGCGGAATTCGCCTTATGCGGGGGAGGGGGAGTCCAGAACGGATCCCCTGCGTAAGGCAAGGGCCCACTGTAGATATTTCCAAACTTCAGTTCTGTACTTCCCTGGAAGTGAGTATCGTTCAGCTCAGTAGGACTGTTTCTATGGTTCTGGGTATATATGTATAGGATTGTGCTATTAATAATAGCAATTTCTGGATAACAAATCCAGATGGCGGTGGAAATTATTGGGTGCACTAATTTACACTCCTTGCTCTTACTGATCATATGCTTTTATGAAGGCAGAAATTCAGCATTCAAAATCTGCACATTTCTTCAGAGTTGGAGACTAAATAGTCCAAAACGATTAGGAACAGACAGTGGGACATGGGAACAGACTGTGGAAAAGGGTTCATATTTAATGCTGGGGAACCATGTAGCCATTGCCATTTGATTATCAACATCAGTATTCATGCTCATTCATGGAAAATGCCATAGATGCCAGCCTTTGGAAGTAAAGATAAAACTATCAACTACAGTAAATGGTTGGGGAGGGAGTTAGGGGCTGATTGAGGGTGGTGGAACACCCAAACCAGCTCCACTTCCACTGCATGGACAGTCAAGAGTAGTGGCCTAAAAATATGAAGAATTAAAAACAAAACAATTTCCAAATGTGGGCTTGTCTACATATACATAGTACAGGGGATCAGTTCTGGACACCTCCCCCCCCAATTTAAGCAAATACCACATTGTTTTCAATGGGGCTTGTGCATACAGTACAGTGCACACGCCATGAGAGTGCATGTGCCATTTCCTGTTCCATCGCACGACTTTCATCATAAGCTGAAAACCGTGTATAGCGTGCCCATATTTGATGCAGACGCACTGTAGTTATTGCCAGAATATGTGTGAAATCTTCTGCAACCTGCCAAGGGTAGAGGGCGAGGTAGTTGTCAG
The DNA here is from genome assembly GCF_019175285.1 of Sceloporus undulatus. Lineage (NCBI taxonomy): Eukaryota > Metazoa > Chordata > Lepidosauria > Squamata > Phrynosomatidae > Sceloporus > Sceloporus undulatus. Next base: position 145,795,167 of record NC_056524.1, on the reverse strand, counting down.
CAGAGATTCAGAGATTCTTGCTAGGCAAGTGACTGTGGGCAGATTTCCTGAAGGTAGAAATTTGAAAAACATTCAGTTAGGGTAGCCATTCAATTCAGAGTTGGCAACCTGAAACCTGAAAGTAGCCCTATTTGTACTCATGGCACCCTTTGCTTCTTCATGTCACTGAACCGACAGACAGATGCACACCCAACCAAAGAGTACATCACCTAAACAGAAAATAATACTGATTATTATTATTTTTATCACTGAGAGACGCCACCCCTTTTTGCCCCGGATGAAGCAAAAGCAGCTTCTTCTTGATCCCTGGATCAGCATGGCTGCTGACACGCCATGAAGATGTCCCTTCTGTGCTGCACCATTTGGTCACTGTGCCAGAAGTGAATCATCATGGCGTGCACTGTGTAGACTGGCACGCACCACAGTAATGCCCTACCACCGGCAGTAGGGCTTCAAGCGTACCAACTGCCCACAGGCCGGTGCTTTTTGCCAGTCTGTACAGGCCCATAGTGACTGCTTTGTATCACAAGGAAATCACTGCTATTGTGCTAGGTGTGTGAATGTCAGTGTACCTTTTAAAATCTTTATGTGGTTTGTACTGATGTAAAAACTAGAGGGTCTGTATAATGAATGCCTGTGCATGACTACTTTGTTACAGAGAGCAGCTGCAATGCAGTCCAATTGAAAGCAGCCCCTGTGCAACATTATATTTTCAGGTTGATTAGAATGTAATTAATACTGATATCCTGTGTCTGGGATTGCAGACGTGCCCATGCATATTCCAAAACATGTGGGGAAATGTGTTTTCTTGAAAAGCAGCTTTGTAAGAGTTTTCTTTCTGTGCACTAAAAGTATAAAGTATATATACATTTATAATTTTCATAATAAAATCTGTATTCAAATTCTAGTTTTCCCAGTATGTTTTTCTCTGTTCAGTTCAAGTATATACACTACTGAAGGTTTTCTTATCTCATGTTGCTGGTCAGTCTGTTCTCAGGTTTGTATTGGTGACATGTTTCGTAGGAGCCTGGGTGAGTTGCTAAATCTCCTCAGAATGGGAGCTGTAAGCATTTAGCAGTCTGTCATGTATCTGGATTACTCTTCTGTGGTGAATGATCTATTCTGCTTTGATTAATTAAGTGGAATTTTAAGAAAACTGGCTTTCCTCACAACCATATTATAGTCATGCAACTTGGATTTGGGATACTTCTACACTGGTGGTAATAATCGGCATCATCTTGCATTTTCCTGGTCTGCAGGGATCCTGCAGTGATTGTGTTAAGTCCACACATACAAAGCACTTTGAAACAACACCAACACAGCCAGTCACACATTTTCCCCTGGCAAGCCCATGGTTTCACTCCTTCCCAGCCTGAATCAACCCAGCAGCATCTGAGGAAATAGGCTCATTTCTAGGAAAGCTCATGCTACCAGCTTTTTTCATTCAATTAGTCTTAAAGGTGCTACAAGATCCCTTTGCATACTGATTTTCTAGACTAAGGGCCCATTCAGACTGACCTTTTTGCACTGGAAAGAACTGGGAAGATATCTGGGGAAGCAAGTGCTGACTACCAATCAGGGTATTTTAATCCTGAATGCCCACTCGGAGAAATCGGGTTAAAGTTGCTGTTAATCAAATTTAGTTCCACGATCATCATAGGTGACGTTTTCTGCACTCATTGGCCCATCGGAAGTGTGCTTCCCCCCTTTTAAAAAAACAAACCAGATGCTGTCAAATTAAAAAACCTCTGTGTGTGTGTGTGTGTGTGTGTGGGGGGGGGGGGGGGGGGTTGGGTCACTGCAGGTTACGGATTTTCTCTTGGCTCCGTTTTCAACCACAAAATGCAAGGTAATGGCATCTCTGCATCTGTATCCTCCCTTCTTGACACCCCAGAATGCCTCATACACATGTATTAATTAATTAATTAATTCCTCACCTCGGGGCACCAGAAAAGGAAGCCATGCATTCTTTGCTTTCTAGGCTACCCCTGAATTCCTTAGAAACAGTAGCAAAAGCATTCTGTATCAATTTGCCAAATTGGAAAGAAAAATGTTGTAACATTCGCATTGTAACATTTGCAAAGGAAAAAAGCCTCTTGCAAAGTGCTCTTTGCAGCATTTCCTTATTGCCAAAAACATGAGCATAGTTTGTCAAAAATATTTTTTTTAAAAAAAAGAGAGAGAGAGCTGCCTGGTGTGAGAGGGAGGCTTGCTCAGTCCTGTGCCCTCCCTCTGTCCTGCCCTGAATTGACCCTTCGTCCTGCTCCTTCCTTCTCCGGAG
>NC_056524.1:145720484-145792786 GCF_019175285.1 Sceloporus undulatus | reverse complement strand
GCTTTCTAGGCTACCCCTGAATTCCTTAGAAACAGTAGCAAAAGCATTCTGTATCAATTTGCCAAATTGGAAAGAAAAATGTTGTAACATTCGCATTGTAACATTTGCAAAGGAAAAAAGCCTCTTGCAAAGTGCTCTTTGCAGCATTTCCTTATTGCCAAAAACATGAGCATAGTTTGTCAAAAATATTTTTTTAAAAAAAAAGAGAGAGAGAACTGCCTGGTGTGAGAGGGAGGCTTGCTCAGTCCTGTGCCCTCCCTCTGTCCTGCCCTGAATTGACCCTTCGTCCTGCTCCTTCCTTCTCCGGAGAAGGAGGAGGAGGAGGCAGGAGCTGGGGGAGAGAAGGGGTCCATGGAGGGCAGCATTGGAAGGAGGAGGAGAAGGCAGGAGCCGGGGAGAGAACGGGGCCATGGAGGGCAGCATCGGAAGGAGGAGGAGGAAGGAGCAAAGGAAGGATGCAAAAAAAGGAAATCGGGGGGAAGAAGGGGGGCATGGAGGGCAATCTGTAACAGAGCAGGAGGATGAATCTTCCCAGTTCCTTCCAGCGCAAAAAGGTCAGTCTGAATGGACCCAAAAGAGACGGCTTTTGCCCTGATTCTAAATGACCCGCGCTAAGGGGCATTTGCCACAAAACGGGTGTGAAAGCCTCTGAATTGCTAGTGAAAGTTTTGGGGTGAATATGAACTTCACGTGGATAATTCGGGTCCTGATCCGGGGTAAAATGTAGTCTGAATGGCCCCTAATAAGCTATGCCTTTCAATATGCCTCTTATGGTTTGCCTGTCTATCTAATGATCACCATGCACTCTGATTGGATGCATCTCCATCCAATCCTTTTACCCCCTTTGCTGCCCAGGTGAGGGTGGGAGGGAATTGTAAATATACACATATGAGGCAGAGAAAGAACAAATAGTGCATGTTATTTGTCTTTCATTTATGAAACTGCACAGCCATGGAAGCAATGGTGATGGCTTAGGCTACCCCCCCTTCCTCCCTCCTGCCCAAGTGTCATGTTTGTTTTACTGTTTGTACTCTTCTCTCCTCAACTGCCTCCTCCCACCTGATCAGCACTGGGTCATCTTTGTTTTTACTTCAGTGACTGGAGTGTGTGCATTCCTCCTCCTTCCCATCATTCACTCTCTGGCTTGTTTTATCACACTCCCTTCCTCCCCATTGCAGATCTCTAGGTGTGTGAATGATGGGGGATTCAGGGTAGGGAATGCATGAAATTGTATGACTGAATGATAGAGATGGGAGTGCATGGAATGGCACAAGTGAGTGAGTGAATGATTGGGTGGGTGGGTAGGTGGCAGTCAGGTAATGCATGTGGTCCAGTCACTGAAGTGAAAACAAAGACAACACAACATCGATCAGGTGGGAAAGGGAAGGATGCGGGAGAACAGTACAAACAATTTAACAAATGGACAGGAGGAAGAAGAGGTAGGGGATAAACTGATCTAACCCTTCACTGTTACTCTTATGGCTGGACAGACATGGATGGAGAAAAACACTTGCCAGACCAAACCAGTCCTGTCCAGCATACACTCCTTTCACTCCCAGCCCCACACCAATATCATTATAGAGTGCAGACCACAGATATACAAATAACCATGTTTTCCCCAGATTAAAGCCCTGAAGTGCTCAAAAGGTCTGGATTTGGCCAGAATCCTCCCATATATCATCTGGAATGACTGTAGTGAAAATATGGTGAGACTGTTTGGTCCATGTGGACAAACCCTTGGGTTCCGTGACACGCCAGATGACAGCAAGAGATCTTGCTGCTATATCATGCTGGCTATAAATCTAGATTTGGGGCCTCAGGCAGAGATAAACTCTAGCTGGGCAGTCCAAGCTCTGTCCCATGCTGACTGTATAATAAACTCCAGGATAACATGATCACTTCCACCTAAGGATCCCACCACTTGCACCCCACTTACCAGGTCATCCCATTAGATAAACAATACACACACACACATATACACATATTTTTTTTTCTAATGGTAGAGCAAGAACTATTCCCAAAAATGGAGGAAGGAAGGAAGAGAGTGATGGAGCAAGAAGGAACACGATTCCTGTATCAATGAAAAATAATCTTCATTGACATAAGAATAATCTAAGATTGCCTTCTAAAGCTTTGTGGTGGAAAAAAGACTGCACATGCTTCAGAGTCCCATTTCTTGATGAGACTACAAGAGCATTGTTTGTGAGTAATTGGCTTAATGTTAGTTGTTCCAATTATGGGAAAATCCCCCCCATCGACTCCTTTTCTTCTTTTAATAATACATTGCATTATTACAAAAAATGTCCTATTGATCTTACACTGAAGCCTCCTTATTTCCTTGTTTGGAGGGGAAGAGCTGTCTCCCTTTGCTCCTTGCACAATCCATATGATTTACTTGTACTTGAAACTCTTCCCACTTCTTAGGGCAGAGCAGATTATGTCCTTCCCAAATACTTTTCAGCAGCATTTAAATAGGAAGCCTATTAAAACAATGGGACTGACTGCCAACCAAATTGATTTCCATCTGTATAACCCCTCTCCTTCATTTGCATAATGCACCTAATCTGCTTTTCTAGAGGGCAGCTGCTCACAAAAGTGCCCTGAAATTTAATAACTTCTTCACTTTGTTTGCCACTGGATGGCACTAGCCCTTCCCTCATTTGTCAGCTTGAATGTCCCCCAAACCATTGTTCAGAACCCTCAAAAACAAGTGATAGCCATCTCAAAAAAGGAGTTTATCAGACGGGGGAAATCCGTGCAAAAACGGCATTTAAAAGGTAGGAAAAATCTGTAAAAGTGGGTTGATTTTCACACCTGTTGTTAAACTTGTATTAACCAGAATAGAAAGTAAACAAAAGCCTCTCCTTTTTTACTTTTGGGATTTTCCAGAAGTAAAAAGGAGCGGCTTTTGTCTACTTTCTCTCCACTTTCCATTCAGGTTAACATTAGTTTAACAATGACGTCATGTGAAAATCAACCTGTTTTTCCCAATTTAAACCCCTATTTTTGCATGGGATTTTCCCAATGTGATAAAATTCTAAGTGCGCTCTAATATGAAGTCAAAGGCTTTCATGGCCGGCATCCATAGTTTTTTATGGTTTTTTCAGGCTATGTGGCCATGTTCTAGAAGAGTTTATTCCTGACGTTTCACCAGTATCTGTGGCTGGCATCTTCAGATGCTAGTAAAACATCAGGAATAAACTCTTCTAGAACATGGCCACATAGCCTGAAAAACCCACAAAAAACTATGGATGCCGGCCATGAAAGCCTCTGACTTCACATTCTCTGAAGATGCCAGCCATAAATGGCCATGAAAGCCTTTGACTCCACATATGTTTATTTTATTCAGTATTCTTCCTATTTGACATTTGTCTTCCTTGCACAAACTCACATTGATCATTTTGAAGATATTTATATATAAACTTGTTCATTCTTTTTGCCATTATTGCTGTTAGTATTTTAGCATCTTGATTTGTAAGGGATATAGGTCTATATGATCTTAACAGACTCCCTATCTGAGCTGACGCAACTGGTCTCAAAGTTGCTGTTGGAGTCACCCAGACTTGAACATCCCACTTGAGACCAGTTTAACAGGTGCAGCTCGGGAGTTCATGGAATCCATGACAACCATGGGCCTTTTCCAATTGGTCAATGAGCCAACACATCGTGTGGGTCATACTCTCAATGTGGTCTTTTGTACAGAGCAGGAATATCCGTGGGGGAGGTGGTTAATGCCCCCGCATTGTCATGGATGGATCATTTCCTGTTCAGGGTAGAACTAAGAGCCACTGTCTGCTCCCTTGGCGGTGGAGGACCCATTAGGATGGTCCGCCCTCGAAAGCTAATGGAACCAACTGGATTCCAGTAAGCTCTAGAGGGTTTGATGGTTAATAATGCCAGTGATTCTGTTGAAGCCTTGGTGAACATGTGGAACACTGATCTTACTAAGGCTATCGACACAATGGCTCCCGAGTGTCCGTTCCAACCCACTTCAAATGGGAAGCCCTAGTATACCGGAGAGCTGAAGAATATGAAGCGGGTGGGACAATTACTAGAGTGTGATTGGCGGAAATCTGGAATCTTATCTGACAGAACTCATCATAAGAAATTTCTTTGTTCTTACGGAGAGGCAATTAAAGCAGCGAAGAAATCCTCCTCGTCTGCTCATATTGCGTCTGCAAAGTCTTGTCCAACAGAACTGTTTAGGGTGGTGAGGGAACTGATGGTGATGCCATTTACCCAGGACCCTCTACTTAACCCAACAACGGCCTGCCGCGACGCTTTTAACAACTACTTTGCATACAAAATCTCTCAAATAAGAGCCCATTTGAACGCCAATGTTGAAGCAAAATCAACTAATGAGGTGTCCAGTAAACCCGCTTATGAGATTAAACGATCAATTTGAGCTAGTGAGTACTGATGACATGGACAAGATCCTTGGAAAGGTAAAAAAGACAACAGCCCATCATGGCTGGCCATCCAGGAGGGTGAGGCATTGATGGCACTTCTTAGATATCAATGCTTCCCTTGGGGAGGGCCTGTATACCATCTTCCTTGAAAGAAGCAATCGTTACACCGCTCTTGAAAAAACCTTCCCTTGACTCCCAAGACATGAAAAATTATTGACCTGTTTCTCATCTACCATTTTTGAGCAAGGTGGTCAAGAGGGCGGTTGCCCTTCAGCTCCAAGTGGTCTTGGATGAAGCCGATTTTCTTGATCCATTTCAAACGGGCTTCAGGACCGGGTGTGGGGTGGAGACTGCCATGGTCACTCTAACTGATGACTTTCGTCTAGGCATTGACAGAGGGAGCTGTTGGTGCTTCTAGACCTTTCAGCGGCATTCGATACAATAGATTATGGCATCCTCTTGGAGCACCTGAGAGAGCTAGGAATTGGAGGCACTGCTTTGCAGTGGTTCCACTCCTTCCTCTCAGGCAGATTCTAGAGAGTGATGCTTGGGGACAGTTGTCTTCAAAAACCGAGCTTAATTGTGGTGTCCCTCAAGGCACCATCCTGACCCTGGTGCTATCTAACATTTATATGAAGCCGCTGGGAGAAATCATCCATGGATATGGGGCTAGGTGTTATCAGTTATGCTGATGACACCCAAATATATTTCTCCATGTCCCGGTTATCAGTGACAATGACAGATACCATCTCTCCCCTCAACCGGTGTCTTCAGGAAGTAATGGACTGGATAAGGGAAAACAAGCTCAAGTTGAATCCAGACAAAATGGAGGTAATTATGATAGGGGGCCCCAAATCAGGTATTGGGCTGCAACCTCCAGTCTAGAGGGGTTCACACTCTCCTCGAAGGACTGTGTTCGCAGTCTGGACGTGCTTCTTGACCTATCGCTTCAGCTGAGGAATCAGATGAATGCAACAGTCAAGTGTGCCTGTCATCAGCTTCGGCTGGTACGCCAGCTGCGCCCTTTCCTGGAACGGGGTGACCACGAAACTGTAGTACACGCGCTGGTAACTTCAAGACTATATTTTTGCAACACACTCTACATGGGGCTACCCTTGAGCCTAGTCCAGAAATTCCAGTTGGTACAGAATATGGCAGCCAGGTTGGTCACAGGAACCGCAAGGAGTGACCAGATAACACAAATATTGAAGTCACTCCACTGGCTGCCTATCAGTTTCCAAGCACAGTACAAGGTGTTGGTTATCACCTTTAAAGCCCTACATGGTTGGGCCCAACCTATCTAAGGGATCGCCTCCTTCCATATAATCCTCCCTGTACACTCAGGTTCTCTGGGAGGAACTTACTACAGCCCTTAAAAGACCAGATTGACGGCGACCTCCCAGAGAACATTTTCTGCAGCCGCTCCCAACTTATGGAATGGCCTGCCAGGTGAGATCCATCAAATTACCAAACTAGAGAGCTTTAAAAAAGCCAATAAACCGGATCCCGTCCGGCAGGCCCTCCCAGAATAAAATACTCGGCCACAAATAAGACTTCCCTATTTAAGTATCTCTGCCCATGGTTACTGTTTGGATTTTAAAATGTTAGTTTTAGATTTATACTGTTTAATTTTGGGTTTTTTTGGGGGGGGTACTGTGTATATATGGATGTATTTTAGTCTGTTGTATGCCGCTTTGATTGCTTGGTAAAAAGTGGGATAAAAATAATTTAATTTTTTTTATACCCCTCTATTTCTACATTCCAGTTATGAGACTCATCCCACCAGGTTTCAGTGATGCCTATTATATCATATTTGCTTTGTTGTACTAGGAGTTCGAGTTCATCTTGCTTATTTCCCATGGTCTGTGCATTAGTGTAGAGATATCGCAGACCATGGATACTCTTTACTTGCTGCCTGTGCAAGATTTTTTGCCTCCCACTGTTAGGTCCTTGCACTATTTTTCTTGTTTCCTCTATGTCAGTTTGACTATTTTCTCCTTCCCTTTTGCCTTACATAACGTTGTCTCCCTCCCCCACGTAACTCAGTTGATGTGTGCTTTCTCATGCAGGAATGTGTTCTTGAATCAAGCTCCACGACTGGTCATGGAAGTGTTGAAGTCATCCAGTTTGGCTGCTCTCATGCTGTACATGTCAACCAACCACTATACAGCCTCTCCTTTCACATGTGCCAACACACAGTGTACTATGGCAGTCTCAGACCAGAAAGTGTACTTCCTCCCATTCATGAAGTGTTTAAGCCTCAGTTTATGTATGGGTACAGTTCAATGGGGCCAGGAGTAGCCAATGTTAGGTGGCCTCTCTTCACCCTTCAGCCATCGGCTCTCTTGTCACCTGAAATCTTTGCGTTGTCTCCTATTGTCCCTCTATTGTTGGAAAACAGAGCTTAATTGTGGTGTCCCTCAAGGCGCCATCCTGTCCCTGATGCTATTTAACATTTATATGAAACCGCTGGGAGAAATCATCCATGGATATGGGGCTGAGTGTTATCTGATGACACCCAAATATATTTCTCCATGTCCTGGTCATCACTGACAATGACAGATGGCATCTCTCCCCTCAACCAGTGTCTTCACGCAGTAATGGATTGGATGAGGGAAAACAAGCTCAAGTTGAATCCAGACAAAATGGAGGTAATTATGATAGGGGCTCCCAAACCAGGTATTGGGCTGCAACCTCCAGTCCTAGAGGGGTTCACACTCTCCTTGAAGGACTGTGCTCGCAGTCTGGATGTGCTTCTTGACCTGTCGCTTCAGCTGAGGAATCAGATGAATGAGACGATCAGGAGAGCCTGTCATCAGCTATGGCTGATACGCCAGCTGCGCCCTTTCATGGAATGGGGTGACCTCGTAACCATAGTATGCGCACTGGTAACCTCAAGACTTGATTTTTGCAATGCACTCTACATGGGACTACCCTTGTGCCTAGTCCGGAAACTCCAGTTGGTACAGAATATAGCAGCCAGGTTGGTCACAGGAAGAGCAAGGAGTGACCGTATAACACCAATATTGAAGTCTTTCAACTGACTGCCTATCAGTATCCGGGCACAGTACAAGGTGTTGGTTATCACCTTTAATGCACTACATGGGTTGGGCCCAACCTATCTAAGGGATTGCCTCCTTCCATATAATCTGCTCCGTACACTCAGGTCCTCTGGGAAGAACTTACTACAGCCCTTAGAGACCAGATTGATGGAGACCTCCCAGAAGAATTTTTCTGCAACTGCTCCCAATTTATGGAATTGCCTGCTGGACGAGATCCATCAAATTACCAATCTAGAGAGCTTTAAAAAAGCCACTAAACCAGATCTTTTCTGGCAGGCCTTCCCAGAATAAAATACTTGGCCACAAATAACATTTCCCTATTTATGGATCTCTGCCCGTGGTTACCGTCTGGATTTTAAAATGTTACTTTTAGTTTTATACTATTTAATTTTGTTTTAAGGGGGGTGGTACTGTGTATATATGGATGTATTTTAGTCTGTTGTATGCTGCTTTGATTGCTTGGCAAAAAAAGGCATAAAAATTAAAAATCATCTGCAAGTCATCAACTGCAAAATGTGATTCAGCATCGAAAGCAACATGCAAGCCATTCAGTAGGGGTGCTGCTTCATTGTATAGAAGCACCAGCCACTTCTACCTCTCTTTCAATGTGGGTGGTAATTCATCTCACCTGCCTCAGAAAGGAAAGTGTGCTCCCACTTGGCCTTAAATTCTGCTACTTGGGTCAGGAAAAACACTGGTCTTTAAGTGCTTCCATCAAAGGTGACTCCCTGAATCACAGAATTATAGTTGGAAGAGACCACAAGGGCCTTCCAGTCTAACCCTCTGCCATGCAGGAAATCGCAATCAAAGCATCCCCGACAGATGACAAACATTAGTTGCTGTGCAGCTGTGGGCCCACTATCAGAGGCTACTGTCCACAATCCAGAACCATCAGGAGTGATTGGTGGAACCATTCCACCAGTTGCCTGGCTATCATCTGCCCCTGCTGTTGGCTCTCTCTATCTCACTGTCCATCATCTCTCCACTGTAACAAGAGGATCTACACAAGGCCATGCCTTCAACTCCTCTCAGAATTATTGCAACTCAACCTCCCATTCCTCAATTTCCAGACCTCTTGAACAAAACACTCCTTTGCCATGCAAATCACAATCCGATGGCCATCTGGCTCTTTGATGCTCTCTTAGAATGTGCTGGTGCCATCCTGTACCAACATTCTCAGCCATCCCTCAATGGTGTGGGCTCCAGGGTCCAGAAGTCAATAGATCTAGCTGCCCAATTTCAGATTTCAAATCCTCCCTCCAAGGAACTGTGCCCAGGTCCAACTCTTCAGCCCCATGCTCAACTGAGGCAATGGCTTTGGACACTTTGTGTCCACCATTTCTCCATTTCCAATTGATTGGTTAGAGGGCCTTTTTCCAACTGCATTCCTGCAGTGATTCAGGCCCACAAAGGAGTCCTGATAAACTATCATGTACTGTACTGGCTAACTTAGGTTCAGAAACATAAGCTTTGCTACTTCAGAAAGCTTCATTCAGGAAACTAAAGATTTTAGTTTTATTAGTTGGTTTTATTAGTTAGTTGATTCAGAAAACTAAAGATTAAAGATAAACAATCTTTGCACCCAGCACCACCTCTTGTATAGCATAACCCATCATCCATTATTACAAAGCATACAAAAATATATGGCCAGCAAGCACAGCAGGACTTGAAACTCTGCCCCTTAACATCTACCACCACCACCTCAACTACCGCTTCCTTCAGCAATCAATACAATCATTACCCCCGCTTCCTTCAGCAATCAATACAATAACCAATACTATATATAGGATTATTATAACCAGTGCAGGCTTAGGGTAATGTTGATGGAACCTTTGCACCAAAAGATACATGTATGATCCTGACATTCAACAGAAGCAGACTGCATGCATGTCACTGTGTACAAGATATGTGTTGAAATTCATTTAGTTATATTTGGCCCAGCTTTCTAATCTATTCAGGTCATTTTAAATTTTGATCCTCTCCTCTATGATATTTGAGTCCTGGTCAGCTGGAAGGAAGGAGTGCAGCAGGAGGGTAGTTTGGTAGAATTCAGAGAAATTAAGAATAGATAAAATTATTGCATTATGAATATAGTGAGCCTGCCTAGAACTGTTTATATAGAAAATGAGGCCTGTAAATAAAACTTTTTTGTTTGGCATTTAACCACTGTCTGAGCCTGTTTTTGTTTAGGAGATTTATTGGATGCCAGCCATGCACACATGCCTGTCTATTTGTAGAGTTATTCTATTTCCTTTAAGATAATCTTAAGTGGGCCTTGGGAGAAGAAATAAAGTATTAGGACTCTGGAGACCAGGGATTGAATCCCTGCTCAGCCATGGAAATCCACTAGCTTTCCAGTGCAACCAAGACTGTTCTCAGACAAGGGCAAAGCAAATCCCTTCTGAACAAATCTTGCCAAGAAAGCCCCATGAGACAGCATTTGGAAGCCACTATCATTAGTTGTCACATGGACCAAAACAAAGGAGTAATGGTCAGTAGGCTTTACAGTTCTTGTCAGCCTCACTGTCACATCAGAGATTTTTGCCCCAGGGAGACAACACCCCTCCTGAGACATCTTGTCAGGCCCACAAACCACTGCTTCTGTACCCCTCAGCAAGGAATCATAGAATAGTAGAGTTGGACGAGACCACAAGGGCCATCCAGTCCAACCCCCTGCCATGCAGGAAATCTCAATCAAAGCATCCCCGACAGATGACCATCCAGCTTCTGTTTAAAGACCTCCAATGAAGGAGACTCCACTACACTCCAGGCATTGTTGTTGTGGGGTTTTCCGAAGGTTTTTTCTGCAGTCTGCCTTTTCTTTTCTCCTCCTCCTCTTACTCTCTCCATGACAGCCATTTTTCCTCTCCCCCTCTCAAGTGTGAATGACAAGGGGGAGTAAATGACCCTAGAGAGATTTGATCACAAACTAACCCAGTTTCCACACCAGGTTATTTTATAGTGGGAATGAGCCCTTTGTTGTGCTGATTCTGGTGTGTGTTATGTTGTTGTATTTGTTATCGTGTTTCTTCATTGTGTGTGAACCAAGTATTTCCATTTAAATATTTGGAACAGTGGTACTGTATATATATATATATATATATATATTAATGGAAGCAGTTTCTTAGGACTGAGTCTGGGTGCAGCCAGACAGATTGAAAAGTCCCAGATTTCCCCCCCTGTTCTTTCCAATTTTATAGTGCATTTAAAATAAACCAGCCTGGGAACTTATCAGATTGGAGGCTGACAGAAAATATTCTGGGATGAAGAAAACGTACAGATCTGAAAAATAAAATAGGAAAGATTAGGAACAAAATCTGGAACTTTCTGTTTTTTTTAACCAGTCTGAATGCATCTTCAGTTACTCAGACTCAGCTTGAACACATGGGTGGTTGTGCATCATGCAGGGGCACATTGTAAAAGTTTTCCCTTGCCAAAATGTATAGCTGTGCCACAGCTGTGACAATAACTGCCCATAAACAGAGGATTGCATCCAATACATGTTTTGCTGCAGGGATGCTTCTTCTCATTAGGATTCAGTCCAGGAATCAAACTGAGCCCAGGTGGAGAACAAATGTGATCCTTGTATAGAAGGAGAATAGAGAAGCAGCAGGAAACTGCCTGATCAGCCTAGCCTCTTTTGCACTTCATATATATATATATATATATATATATAAAAGACTAGGCATGATCGGCCTTACTCAGAGATCTTATCAGTTGCCTGTCTGTGCAAGGTGTCCATGTGTAAAAATGCAATTCTATCAGGAGCCATGGTGGCCCACTAATATATTGAAAGAAAAAAGCTGGTATCATGAGCTTTCATAGGCTTGATCCTACTTCTTCAGATGCATAGAGTGAAGAGTTCAGTGAAGAGTTCAGAGACAGACCTATATAAGCTAGTTAAGTGTGAGAATGTCAATTGAAATTCACAACTGTGTGTATGGAAATGAGGTGGCAAGTTCAGTTTTAACAATGGTCATTGGAGGACAAATAATAATAATAATAATAATAATAATAATAATTTATAGCCTGACCATTCACAGAGAATTAGGGCGGGTTACAGCAGTAAAAGAATACATCACAAATCAAACAATATAAAAAAATTAATCCCTTCTCAACCCCCCATCCCAATCCTAAAACTAAAACAATATAAAATAGATTGCAATATAAAAACATTATCACTATAAAATCAGCTAAAAACTGGGGAGGAATTTGATGGAAGAAGGAGGTGCAACCAATGTTGGGGAGTGGAGATTAGGTTGGGAAAGCCTGCTGGAAACAATCCGTCTTGATAGCCTTTTAAAAGGCTGTTAGGGTGGAAATGTGGCAGATCTCCTCTGGCAGGTCATTCCATAACTTTGGAGCAGCGGTGGAATAGGCCCTCTGGGTAACGTGGCCAGCCTGGATTTCTTAGGCTGAAGTAAATTCTTCCCAGAGGACCGTAATGTGCGGGATGGACAGTATGGAAGTAGGCAAGAGGAAGGATGTTGTAGATTACCATATGAATTAGTATTGGAATGTATTAGAAACAGTGAAGAGATGTGATGGGCACTCTCATGAAGATGGGGTGTTAGATGGTGTTGAAATGTGTGTAGTGTGCCAGGAAATCATTATCTCTTCAACCCATTGCTGATGGACTGGAGTCTCTGGATACATTCCATTTCTGCTATTTCTCTTTCCAATCTTCCTTTGTAGTTCTTTTGTTCAAGGACCAGTGTTCTGAGATTTGAGACAGAATGTCCAGGAAGACTGAAGTGTTCTGCTACTGGTTTTTAAATATTTCTATTCCTAGGATACACAATACACAGTACACAAAATTTAGTTGCAAAAGACTTTCTGGTCATTCTGATTCAGATCAGTTCAACACATTTCCACTCTGACTGTCAAAGGTGCTACTAGATCCCTTTGCATACTGACTTTGCATACTAATTTTCCAGACTACCACTAATATTTTAATTGAGGTCTGTGTGAGGAGATGCAAAGAGGAAAGTGGCAGAATGGACTAACTGGTTCAGACCACAGATGAATACAAAATTATAGTCGTCCCTCTTGATTAACAGGGAATCCATTCCGCACTCCCTGTGAATCCGGAAAAAGGCCAGTATTGCAGTTGCCATTGTTTTAATGGCAGCGCGCTCCTTGACAGGTTTTCCTGGACAGAGCAGAATGGACTCCCCTTTTCTCACCATGAGCTCTGGAGTAACCAGGTTACCAAGAATTACAGCACACCTCTTATTATTGATGACATAGAAGTAGATATCTATAGAGATGTCCCAATTCATATCTTCAAGCAGAGACAACAATATAGATTCTTGTCCTCTCTTCTACAAAAAAAAATATTAATTACAGATGGGGAAATATAGAAGGAATAATCTTTACATTTAAGCAGAAAAGATTTAAAATCAACTCCATTGAAAAAGCTTTTATAGGAAATTTGAACATCAAGAGAGAGGAGGGGAAAAAGAAAGATCTAATGGTACCAATCAGGAGAAACCCAACAGGAAGGAAGAAAGAAAGAAAGAGCTAGACTCATTGGAAAAGAGTGACCGTGAAGAAGAAGGAGGAGGAGGAGGAGGAGGAGGAGGAGGAAGAGAAGTCAAAAGAAACAAGAAAGATTGAGGGGGTGCATAATAGTTTCAGGTTTAAAAGACTATCTATTTTCCTTTTGTTGCTATCTGGATATAATCTCAGGTTTAAAAGATTGTCTCTTTTCTTTGTTGTTATTGTTGTTATTATACAAACAAGTTTGCTTGTTTGTATAATTTGAGAATTAATTAATCATGATAAAAATAGCATCCTGGAATGTGGGGGGAATCACCTTAGAAAGAAAGAGAAAACAAATCTTCCACTTGCTAGAAAAGAGACACTACAATATTATCTGTTTACAAGAAACAAAGATAAGAGCAGGAGATCAAAAATACACTAGAAATCCACAATTAGGTCAGTGCTTTGATACATGTATCAAGAAAAGGAAAAGAGGCTTAGCAGTCTTTGTCAATAAGAATTATTTATTTAAAGAACTAAAAAAAGACCCAGAAGGGAGATACATGATATTAGAGATTACTATAGGAAATTTAACTTTGATCCTAGTCAATGTATACGGTCCACTGGAGAAAAAAAGACCTTTTCTTTCAAAAATTAAATGAAGAACTGATGTTAAGAGATAAAGAAAAGTTAATAATAAAAAGTGACGTTAATGACGTAATCAATCCCAAAAGAGACAGGAAAGCAGAAAAGAAAAATTAAAAAGACCAGGGGAAACTTTCCAGAAGCTGTATAGACTTAATACAGGAACATGAATTGGAAGACATTTGGACATACAAATACGATAGGAAACCAGGCTTCACCTTTTTTCAGAAACCCATAAATCCTGGTCCAGGATTGATCTTCTACTAGTCTCTAAAAAAATTAGCAATTAAATTCAATAAAATGGAAAGAGATGCCAAAACTTTTTCAGATCATAGATTAATAGAAGTGACATTAATGGTAGAAAATAGGGGGGAAACTAACTGGAGACTTCAAGACAATCCTTTAGAAAATCAAAATTTTGTAGACAGAATGAGAAAAGAGCTCATATATTATTTTGAGGAAAATAATTAACCTGATATTAAAATGAAAACAATTTGGGATGCGAGTAAGTCAGTGTTTAGAGTGATTATTTATAAAAAGAGCAAGCAAGATTAGAAGACAAAGAATAGAAAAAGAAAAAGAAATAATTGAAGAAATTAAAAAAAAGGAGGAACAATCATGAAAAATTCCAATGATCCAAAATTACTTAATGAATTAAAGATATTACAAAAACAAAATTAGGAAAGAATAAATGAAGAAATTATAAGAGACTTAAAATGAACAAAACAAAACTTTTTTGAAAACACTAATAAAGTGGGGAGATGGCTTGCTAAGAAATTAAAGAAAGAATAATTTAATAAGCAAAATTAGATTTGGTAATAAGATTGTGACAAGACAAGAAGAATTATTAAACATTTTTTAAGATTACTATAGTGAGATATACAAATTAAAGAACGATACTACAAGCCATCAAGAGGGAATAATGAACTATCTAGAATCAAGAGCAATTAAAAAAATCTCTAACGAACATAAAGAAAAGTTAAATACCAGAATTATAAAACAAGAAATCATTACAGCGATCTCTAACCTTAAAAAAGGAAAATCACCAGGAGTCGAAGGCTTCACAGCTGATTTTTATAAAACCTTTCAACAAGAAGTATTAGATCCATTATATGCATTATTTAACTCAATAGGTGTAGAAGGAATCCCTCAGACATGGAAATCAGCCAGTATTACATTAATACCTAAGGAAGGAAAAGATGAAATGTTTATGGAAAATTATAGACCAATAAGTTTGTTGAACAATGATTACAAGTTATACACACAAATCTGGACAAATAGACTGAAAGAAATACTACCATCAGTGATTGAGAAAGAGCAAAATGGCTTCCTTCCAGGTCGATATATTACAAATAATATAAGAGCAATATTGGACAGTTCAGAACATTATACTGTCAATAATGAAAGGAAAGGAGCATTGATAGCCATTGATATGGAAAAAGCTTTTGATTGCGTGAGGTGGGATTTTCTGTTACAAGTTCTAAAGAGAATGGATATGGGTACAAACTTTATAAAGGTAATAGAACAGATATACAATTGTCAAAGAGCTTATTTAGTTATTAATAAGGAAAGGTCCCAAGAATTCTTTATTAGTAAAGGTATAAGGCAAGGATGCCCCATGTCCCTGCTACTATTTGTAATGGTAATAGAAATTTTATTAACATCGATTAAACTGAATTCAAAGATTAAAGATATTAAGATAAAAGGGCAAGAAACAAAAATAAGAGCCTTTGCAGATGATATAGCAGTAGTCCTGGAAGACCCTATACAAAATGTGGACAAACTATTTCAAGAACTAGAGGAATTTGGCAAATACTCAGGTCTGAAAGTTAATAAAGGAAAAACGATGATGATAACCAAAAACATGTCTAAAGAAGAGGAGAGTCTCCTAAAAGAGAAATCATGCTGCAAGGTAGAGAAAAAAAGTAAGTATCTAGGGATTTGGATAGCTAAAGACAACTTAAGACTGTTTAACAATAATTACGTAACTAGTTGGAAAGAAATAAAAGAAAATCTAAAAAGATGGAACAAATTAAATCTCTCTTTACTAGGGAGAACTGTGATAATCAAGATGACAATTCTCCCCAAACTTCTGTATTTGCTATTAAATCTTCCAAGTGAAATCAAAGAAGGGATGTTTAAGGAATGGGAATCTGTACTCTGGAAATTCATATGGAAATGACAGAAATCAAGGGTCAAATGGTCGGTGTTGAAGGAAAAGAAGGAAAAAGGAGGCTACGCTGTACCAGATTTGAAGCTATACTATTGGGCATGTAGTATGATTTGGATTCAGAATTGGATTAAATTAGAGGATAAAGAGCTACTTAATTTGGAAGTGATACAAGTAAGATTTGGCTGGCATGCCTTTTTAGGCTATGATAAATTAAAATGTAATGGGGACTTTTTAAACCACCCAGTCAGGAGGTCCTTATTATTTACATGGAGGAAAATTAAAGCAAAATTTTATTTTAAATTACCTACATGGATATCCGTGCAGGAAGCGTTTTATGGAAGATGGATAGAGGGCAATGAATGGCTTACATATAAAAACACAATTAAGAAAGAGCATCTAGACAATACAGATTTAAAATCGAGAGAGGAATTAAACAAAGAGGGATACAATATTAGCTGGTTCAATTATTTACAGCTAAGACAAAGTTATATGGAAGATAAGAGGACAATAGGTATTGAAAGCAATCTGAATGAACTAGATAAAATAATTCGGCAGTCAGACAAAAAAAAAGATATCAAAGCTGTATGATTTGTAATAACAAAGCAGACATATGGAACAAGAGATGGTAAAGGATTACATGATTAAATGGGCATGGGATATCGGGGGCAACATTGAAACTGAAGAATGGCAAAATGCGTGGGAAAAAACGAATAAATTCACAGTGGCGCAAAATCTAAAGGTGAACCACATGAAAATAATGAATAGATGGTATTATACACCGTGGAAATTAAAAAATATATATAACTTAGAACAAGGGCTATGCTGGAAGTGTAATAAAGAGAAAGGGATGATCTTTCATGTGTGGTAGTGATGTGTAGAAATTCAGAAATTTTGGAGGGAAGTACACGAGACAATTCAACAAATTTTTGGAATTAAATTCCCAATGAATCCCAAACTATACCTACTTAAAATGACCTCGATTTTGAAAAAACAGGATGAAAGTAAATATTGGAGGATAACTTTGTATTTGGTTACAGCGGCGAGAATTTTAATAGCTAGTTTATGGAAATCAGAAGTAAGACCAACCTGGGACGATTGAATGCAAAAAGTAAATGAGTATAGAGAACTAGATAAGATATCTTGTCAAGTACACGATCAAGATATAATGAAAAGGAAAGATGATTGGAAAAAAGTTTTGGTTTTATGGGAAACAAGATGGAATGTAAAAATAAAATTATTGGACATTTAACAGTTTAAAATTTGGTGATGGCAACATAATGAACTTCTTTCCTTTCATTATCTGTATGTAATCTTTTTATTGTTACAGGTCTGTAGATGAACAATTGACACCCCTGACAAAGCATTCTTTATAAAAAATAAGAGCTGAAGATTTAAAATCTCAAATATGTATTAGACAATTAAACAAGCACAATACTTTTTGTTAAAAGATGAAATTAAGAGAATATATATTGAAGGAGTTAGAGCTGATTTTTGTATTTGTTATACTGTATATAATACATAAAAAGACAGTTTCTTTTATAGCACAAGAAAAAAGAACTCTTTAAAATTCCAAGAACTCAAGGAAGACTGAGGAAAGTCTATTAAGATAAGAGAACAAAAATATGAATTCATTTGTAATTCTATTATGGAATGATTTTATTATATAAAACTAATAAAGACTATTTTTTTAAAAAAAAGAAAAAATAGATGTGATATAATTTAATGTTGTTGTTAACTGCGGTCAAGTCAATTTTGACTTATGGTGATCCCATGAACAAGAGACCTCCATGTTGTCCTACCATCATCAGCCCTGCTCAAGTCTTGCAGACTCAGGGATGTGGCTTCCTTCATTGATTGTATCTGTAGTGCTAGCTTCTGCATACAAATTTTATAACAGGTGAAATCAGCCATGATACAGACTCAGTGTTCCATGTCTGAGAAGTCGCACTTCCCATATCAACCAGACTTTCTTCTCTCTGCAACTCAACCTTAACATTGCAATCAATTTTAACTGTATTATTTAAGAAGCAATATGACTTTTATTGTTAATTTTTAGTAGTTCAAATAACCCACATAAACACTGAATTCACAATAACATATCAATTGATCAGTTACAAAAACATATTGCAATCCTAATGCTTGACTAATTGTGTGACATTTGTAAATTAAACAGACATAGATTTTTCCATGGGGCCCAATTTTACTTCCAACCATGCAGTGACCTCTTCCTGTTGAGAGGCATATTTTACTGTCAGCCATAAATCTATCTGGGGCTACAAGAATGGGGGCTGGGACAGGAGTAGTATTTAAAATGAGGTCAGAAAAATGTGGCTTTTTGTCACTTATAGCACATGATATTTTAGACAACTATGACTTGGACAAAATTTCTAATTTTTCAAGATGGCGATTATATTTATTTAAACACTTGAATTGGCTTTAAATGAAAGCTTGGTCATCCCTATTCTTCAAATGCATCACTGCATGCAGTCCTTGTTTATGAATATACCACTTAAATCTAGAGTTTTCAATCCAGTGAATAAAAATTAAAAAAAATACTGCAAAGACAAAAATACACCATTTACATCATCCACAAAAACAGGTGATAGATCAGTTAAGAGACCTTGCAACCTTCTGACATCAGGTGGGGGAAGACCTTCTATATTAGCTCTCCTCATCCCTTTTGTAACTTCTTACAAAAGAGATGAGGAGAGCCAATAAAGAAGACAGGTTATCTTTTAGGTCAGGGGAAAAGAACTCCACTGTCTTACATCATCCATGATTACTCTTGCCATATATCTTTCTGTCCAGATTCATATAGTGGCTCTGAGAAAAAGATTCTGGATCTTTGTTAAATCACTAAAGCCCAAAACGCATGGACAAAAAAGAGTGGCTTCCAGTGGCTTCAAGTGCATGGCGTGCAGACAATGCTTGCCCCCAGATCAGCCAGACACTGCTCCGGAAAAAGGAGCACAAAAATTGCTCCTTGCTGGCAGCCTATTTGAGATTGCTGTGGCAGCCCGCTTTAAGAGCAAGCCGTGTGGTTGCCATGGTCCCTGGGTGATCACAGGTGGAGTGACCTCTGGCTGCTCTATCATGCCTGTCTGCTTGACACCTAAGTGCTACTGATCAGAAAGGTATGCCTCTCAGAGATTCATCTTGTAGCTCAGTAGGGTTACTCAACCTCTTTTTCGATAAAAACTGCTGCAGTTGAGATACACTATGGCCTGTTACAGACAGCCAAAATAAAGCTGCTTCGAGTCACAGTGGAGGGTGGTGTCATGATCAGCTCCTAAGTCCAAGTCGCACCAAAGCCACGCTCAGACTGGATCGTGGCTTTGGCGTGGCTTCGGACTCTTAGGACGCATGCATCATTGAAACACCAACCTCCACTGTGACTCGAAGCAGTTTTTTATTTGGCTGTCTGTAACAGGCCTATGATACACTGGTAGGTCCAGTATTCCAGGCCATCTGTGCAGCACTTGTACCAATGAGATATTGGGCCATCTAAATATGCTGGTTTTGTTGACAAAGCCCATGACCAATGTTTTGCCACTTTCTTAGACAGTGATACTACATGATATTAGCAATGGTTGATTTTTTTTTAATAGTTGGATAGATCTGTAATAGATGAAACAGAGCATAATCTATGTTGAAGAAAGAAAGGAAAGCTACTGCAATTGTAAATACAAGGGTGAATTTTCAAAGCAAAGGATGCCCATGAACATATATTCTCTGGAGGGCAGTGGTTATAATAATAATAAAATAATAAGAATAATAATATAGATTTTATTTTAGCCCCGCTTTTCCACGATGATCAAAGCGGCACAGATTAAAATTTCAACATAAAATACATACTACATCAAAAAAACAATGTAAAAATTGGAAATTGATGTGGAAAATGGGCCAAGAATGTCCACCTTTTCTACCTTTGTGTGTGACAGATTTTATGGTATGCTAAAATGTATATTAATTACAAGTTAAACAAATGACAAATAACACAATTGGTTTACCACCAGCTGGTTGTGGCAGAATCTAATAAGCTCTAATGTAGTGGTTCTTCATTTCCTTCCCACATAGACAATACATAGTGATTTGGTATCTAGGACCATTAAAATAATATGAACAGGAATAACTTTGTTAAAACCATTCAGACATCAGACATTTTCATAGCTGTTTGTAGAAAGAATACTTTGCAAATTTCTCGGGGGGTCTTTATATACTCTGCTAGTGCTGAGCATTCCCAGTTTGTTCTTTGTCCATGTGAAAAAGGCAGCAATTTGTCGTAAACTCTAGACATTTTATTTCATAGTTATGTCCCACAGAGAGAGGACCATAAAATGCACACACATGCAGCACAGAAACACTTGTATAAACAGAATCTTATTTGATGAAATTGAAAGCACACTGTGATACTGTTAGAAAAGCAACACTAGGCAAGAGTTCTAGGCTGATTAATCTAAAACTATGAAAACAGCTACATAGTGAGTTGTTCAGTTCATTTGTGCAATCAATAACAGGAAGCTAATTGCTGCTGTTTTGTCTTCTAATTTCAGGCATGGCTAGAATGTTCCACTGTTATCTTGTATCTCAAGATCATTTTTTTATTTCATAGCAGAGAAAGAGAGTGCAAAATATAGGAGAATGATGGGTGTGAGCTGGGACAGCCACTTGTATGTTTTATATTACAAGTGCAAAATAAAATAAAATAAAATCATGGAGTGGTAGGAGATGTTTCCCTACCCCTTATAGGTACATTTGGTGGGAATGTGGGAGAAGGTTTTGTGGTTGCTGCTCCCCTGTTCTAGAACTCTCCTTCCTAGACAGATTAGATTGGCTATTTTTTCATAGATGGATGATCAAGGCCTTTTGTTTCAGCAGATCTTTGAGGGTTGAGTGCTCAGGGGAAGGCTTTTGTGTGCTGTGTGTTTATATTTTGTTTGCTCTTTTAATAGTTATGCTTTAAACGGCTTTTAATTTTATTGATAGGTTATATTTTAACTTTTGTATAATAAAAGTTCTAGCTGGCACCACGATTAAAAAAGGATGTTGAGAAACTGGAGCGTGTCCCAAAGGCGGGCAACTAATGTGGTGGAAATTCCTTTTTGAATATAAAGCTAGAAAGATGGAGTCACCTTGTCATCAGAGAAATAGTTTTTAAATAAAGGCTTGGAGTACTAGAGCAAAGGATAGTGATGCATCTTGACCTAGATGAAGCTGGCACCAGTAAGAGCCATAACATAAACTAAAATAAAATTAATCACAGCTAAATTCAAGCCCATGTGTGAAATTGTATCCTAATTCCAAGCTATAATATCATTTTGGCCTGAGAGGAGTGACGAAAAAAGCATGAACTGATTTTTTGAGTCTGAGTAAAAAGCAAGAAGTCACTCTATCAGTTTTGTTTTTCCTGTTTCCCTGTTCTGTTGTCAAACTGTTGTGGATTCAAATGAGATAAGCTGTGAGTACATTGGGTCAGAGTTAAGTTTCATATTCAGTTATGTACATATAAATTCAGTCTGTAAAATTAAGGTTACATATGTATATGTTTTTTTTAAAAAAGCATTCAAAGGTCCAAGAGTGCAGACATAGATAAAAACCCTAAAGCATAAGAGCTCAGGGTGACCCAAGAATGATCCAGGGTCTGTTGTTTAGTTAGAGTTTGCAGTGAGACATAATTCTAAAGAGAAAATATCTAGCAAAGCCTGTAAGGGGAGTTAATAATGTGGCTAATATACCTTTAATGTATTCATAACATTCTAATAACTTGTCAATTAGTATTTTTTCAGTGTTTTTTGCTTTTCCTTTGCCTGAGAAAAAGGGGGGGCCACAGATAAAGACAAAGGAGCGAGTTTAAGCCCCACTTACAACCGAAGCTGAGTGGGGCTCTACTTCGCCATCAATCAAGAAAAGCTAGGCTGCACCTTTCCAGGACTTCAGGTGCTCTACGCCAGCTCCTCTGAAAGCAAGATTTCAAATGCTCCAATCACCCACCCTTTTTTTCTCGTTTTATGATTTCCTATTGTTGTTATAAGTGATACACAAATAATAATAAGAATACAAATACGGTGCATGTCCCATTTCACACACCGGAAGCTGAAATGGGCACCACCTTGGACTTCAATCAAGTTTGAGCTGAAGCTCCATCAAAATATTTTTTTCCAGAGACATGGCCTCTTTTCTTGTCTATATTCCTTGTTTGTGTTCTTTTCATTTTCTGTTTGTTGTCTGAGGTTTTTAAAGTAATTAATGCTAAAAGTGATAAGTTCATCAATCCATATTCTCAAATCAAATCACATCCCAAAACATAAGCCTACATATACATGCACATACAGTGGTACCTCGGGATACGAAATACCCAGGTTACGAAATTTTTGGGATACGAAAAAATCCCATAGGAAATCATTGTTCCGGGTTACGAATGTTTTTTCGGGTTACGAAGAAAATTTTTGGTGCTTTTTTCGGCTTTTTTTTTCCACGAAACGCGGCTTTTCCCTCTTCCCCATTAGCGCCTAGGCATTCGGCTTACGAAGGCTTTTCGGGTTACGAAAGCGGCCGCGGAACGAATACTTTTCGTAACCCGAGGCACCACGTATTTTCCTGACATAAGCAATAAACATATGATTTTTCACAATAAGTTAATAAAACAATCCTATTGAAAAGAAGAAATAAGCTCATCAAGCTCCATGATCAAAGACATATTGGTGTCCGTCAGGATTCCCTATTTTAACTGTGGATTGGCGGAATTCAAGTCAAGCATGGTAAGTTTTTTCTCAGGACGTCTTTGAAAGGAGGGAACTTTTATACATCTGGAGATAGTCTTAAAGTGTGAAGGCCAGATCTAGTCTGATAAATGGCATTACACAACAAGAGCTATTCCATAGTGATCTCCCTGAGGAAACGTGAGATGGAAGATGCCCCTGGAGTGGAAGAACATCTGAAATGGCGACACCCCGGGCTTCCTATTCTGTTATGAGAGTAGTCCAGAGAAGCATAGTAACAGTTGCTTGGCAAGAGTCTGTAACATCAGGCTAAATTAAGTTTCTCAATGAGAGGTGATTCTGACAGCAGACAATTTCTTTATAGTGGAGATTTCCTATTGAATCATGAAACAAATATACAATACATCACTATTAGAAGATAGCTTGTGTCCAGAGTAAACTCCAGAGAATCAGATCCAACAAAAGCAATGAGAATATGTGTTTAGTTAATGCTAACACTTTCTGAAATTGGACCGACTGGAAGATTTATTGCCTGGTGATGGAAGAATATTATATTTTTGGTAATGCTAGACAGTTTTTTGTTCTGAGTTTAGATGTCATATAAACTAGTATATATTGATAGTATCATGCAATATGAATATTGATGAAACATCAAAAGGGGAATGTGTTGGAAATTCCTTTTTGAAATAAAAGCTATAGAAAGATGGAGTCCACCTTTGTTAGCCAGAGAAATAGTTTTTAAATAAGGCTGGAGTTACAGAGCAAAGGAATAGTGAGTGCATCTTGACCTAGATGGAAGCTGGCACCAGTAAGAAGACTAACATAAACTACTGAGATATGGATACATAGTAGACATTTTAGAAGCAAGGTTAAGAGGAAAGCCACTGAATTCCTACAGGAGGGGTAAGGCGGTGATGATGCGTTTTAATGTATGCATGTTTTCTGTTCTGATTGTAAAATTCTGTATGTTTAAATTGTAATTAGCCAATCAGGGTATTGAAGAAGCCTTTGTCTTGAATAATATAAAAGAGCCCATTTTGTCTTGTTTCGGGGTTCTCAGCTTTTGGAACTTGAATTCCACTGAGTTCAAGTTTTTCCTTGGTCGACAACTGGAAATAAACTTATGGATTTTCAATTACTAGGTCCGCATGCTAATCCTATGATCTGCCAACTAGAAATCTAAGTTTCCTGAAATTTCTGTTACACTAAAATGGTGAAGAGCCTGGAAACCATGCCCTATGTGGAAAGACTTAGGGAGCTGGGGATATTAGCCTGGAGAAGAGAAGGTAAAGAGGTGATATGATAGCCCTGTTTAAATATTTGAATGGATGTCATATTGAGGAGGGAGCAGCTTTTTCTTCTGCTCAGAGAACAGGACCAGAACATGGATGCAACTGCAGGAAAAGAGATTCCACCTCAACATTAGGAAGAGCTTCCTTGACAGTAAGGGCTGTTCGACAGTGGAACGAACTCCCCGGAGTGTAGTGGAGTCTCCTTCTTTGGAGGTCTTTAAGCAGAAGCTGGATGGCCACGTCGGGGATGCTTGATTGAGATTTCTTGCATGGCAGGGAGTTGGACTGGATGTCCTTGTTGTGTCTTCCAACTCTATGGCGGGTTATAGACTGCCCATTTGGGGTGGTCTGGACCCACCCCTTCCCCGGAGTATCGGGGCTTCAGTGGTTACACCGGCAGCTGCTGAGGCCCCGATCCGCTGCTTTTCAGGCTGCGGGGAAGCAGCAAATGCCGCTTCCCCGCAGCCTGAAAGGGGGTGCCTTGGGGCTTCAAGCCCCAAGGACACCCCGCGGCGGCGGGGAGGGGGAGAAAGGGGACGCTTGGCCCCTTTCTCCCTTGTCGCTGGGTGCAGCCGTCTGAAGGCTGCGCCCAGCGAGGCAAAGCGGCGCCGCGGACCAGGAAGGAGCTCCGAAACGGAGCTCCTTCCTGGTCCGCGGAAGGGCGCCCTAGGCCCTGCCACGGATGAGGACGTCACGTCCACGCCGCCCCACTAGAGGTGGTGCGGCGTGACGCCTCACGGCGGCGGCCGTATGGAAGGCCACCGCCGTTTAGTGCGTGACGAGCACGCACTAGGGTTAGGGCGGTGCAGAAGCACCGCCCTTTTGTACCCTAGTGTGTGCTCGCACGCACAAGTGCCGGTGTGTAACCGGCCTAGATTCTATGATTCTATGGCCAGGGAGCATCGTCTTTTTTCATACGATACCAAGGAAGCCGTGTCCACATTCTCGGTACTTACCAACTCAAATTGATAACAGAATTGGCAGAGGCGCTGGATACTTCTCTTATCACTTATGTCATAAGGCTAGTATCAAAGTTGGCTCTTATCTAAGAAATTTTATATGCAAAGTATTTATTTTAAGCATCAAAGCAGGGTTGAGATGGCTCTAATAAGCAGTTCTGGGTGGGGGGCATTTAAGTTAAATCCCTCACCACCCTGAACAGCTCTGCCGGATGAGACTTTGCAAACGCAATTGATGCAGAGTAGAAAGACTTCTTCGCTGCATCTATTGCCACTTCATAGGATTTTATATAGTTATACAACAGATCTATCAGGCAGTCTAGGAGAATGAGAACTTACCCGTAAAATGTTTTATTGAAACAAGATGAACAAGATGACAGCAAAGTCATATTGCTGGGCTTGAGTATAAATTGTCACTGATCTCATCTGATATCCTTTCCTGAAATTCAGTTTTTATGACAAAATTACTGAGCTGTAACCCTGGTTAGTATTTCTCCCCCTTCATTTATAGTTAAAAGAGTCACTTCTTTCAAGATATCATTCTTGTCTGTCCTTTTAATGCCAAAATACCCTTTCTAAACAGAATACTCTAAACGCACCAGATCCTGTCTGATTTTGGAAGCTAAGCAGGGTCAGGCCTGGGTGGAAGACCACCAATGAATAGCAGGTGCTGAAGGCAATATTTCAAAGAAAGGAACTGTTAAAACTACCTCTGAGTATTCCTTTCCTAAGAAAACCCTATGAAATTCATAGGGTCACCATAAGTCAACAGGTGACTTGAAGCTGCATGCGTACACACACACACACACACACACACACACGCAATTACATCTTACGCACAGGTATGTTTTGTCATAAAGACTGTGAATACATGCTTGTCAATGTTAGTAACATCACATTTTGCTATCGGCAAACCAATCCAAATTAAATCACAGAGTCATAGAATCATATAACTGGAAGAGAGCATTAGGGTCATCCAGTTCAACTCCCTGCCATGCAAGAATACACAATTAAAGCACTTCTAATAGTTGGCCATCCAGCCTCTGTTTAATAACCTCCAAAGACGTAGATTCCATCACAAAGTCTATAAATGCTATATAAAATGCCCCCATCTCAGACAGAGGAAGAATATTTGTCTAGGTGCAATAAGGGCCAGAGTGGTATAGTGGTTTGAGTGTTGAACTAGGACTCTGGAGAATAGGGTTTGAATCCCCACTCAGCCAAGGTTGACCTTGGGCAAATCACATTCTTTTGGCCTCAGAGGAAGGCAGAGGCAAACCCTCTCTGAACAAATCTTACCAAGAAAACTGTGTGATAGGGTCACTGTAAATATGAAAAGACTTGAAAACTCACAACACCAGATGTTGCAATACTAATCCCTGATCATCTGTCCTGACCACAAAAAATAAAACAAAACAAAAAAACAGTTTGTTATTCCTCCAGATTTTCCTTCTTCAGCCAACTTGATAATTTTTCTAAAAACTGACTAGCATATTGCTTACTGATAATAGGTACAATTAATTGGTCTATAGCCATCACTTTAAAATTTGGGGATAATAATTGTAAGCCACCAGTCCAGTGGAATGTGTGCAGTCCAATCAATATGTGTAAATACAGCAGCTAGTAGCATGGCCCGCCACTCCATATTGGATTTAAGAAACTCAGGCAGTGTATAAATTCTGGGGCTTTATCCAGCTTAATATCTAGAGATTAATTTATGAATGTCATCTGATGAAACACTTTGGAAGACCATAAAGATCTGTTAGTGTTAAGGATACCCAGGTTGTTCCATTAAACGCAAACCAATAAAAATTTTCATATCTTTACAGATATGGAAGTCTAATTCATCTAAATTGTTTTGACAGTCTCTGGACTAACATGAACTATTTTCCAGAAGACCATGTTACAGCAATTATGCTGATTCTTTTAGAAGGATAAATCCAATAGTAGCCATTTTGGCCATATAGCAAAGTGCAATAACAAAAAATCCACATAACAGTGATACCTTTATTGGGCCAACCAAAATATATAAATGTGAAGTCAAAGGCTTTCATAGCCGGCATCCATAGTTTTTTGTGGGTTTTTCAGGCTATGGCCACATGGCCACATAGCCCGAAAAACACACAAAAATATATAAACATAAAATATATGTTACAAGCTTTTGATGCTCCACTGACTTCTTCATCAGGCAGAGGTGTTAAAAATAATACAGGAGAAAAGAAATTGACGATGTTAATCACAGGCCTGAATTTATCAAGATGTTGTTGTTGTTCAAATGATAGCTGAAGATCTGTGTAGGTGAGCGACTCTGCTCTTAGAAGAGTAGTTACTATAAAAATAGTGTCAAGGTTGAAATATAGTGGTAGAAAAAAGTGAACTATTAATGTGCTGAATTTGCATAATTGGAATGCAAATTAATATTATCATAGAATTATAGAAACATAGAGTTAGAAGACACCACAAAAGCCATCCACTCCAAGCCCCTACCATTCAGGAATATGCAGTCAAAGCACTCCCTCTGACAGATGACTATCCACCCTCGGTTTTAAAACCTCAAAAGAAGGAGATTCCTCCATTCTCCAAGGCAGCATGACCCACTGTCAAGCAGCTCTTACCGTCCATAAGTTCTTCCTCGGACTGCTGCAGTGACTAAGGAAGGCATCTCTTCTCTGAATGACTGTCTTAGGTTGGTAATGGACTGGATGAGGAAAAACAGACTCAAACTGAATCCTGGGAAAATGGAGGTACTTGCTATAGGAACCCCAAATTTGAGGATGGAGATTTGCTAACCAGTCCTGGACGGGGTCACACTTCCCCTAAAGGACTGTGTTTGCAGCTAGGGAGTGCTCCTGGACTCGTTCGTCCATTCAGTTGTCACCTCAAATAGATGCAACGGTCAGGAGTGCTTGCTATCAACTTCGCTTGATATGCCAGCTGTGACCCTACCTAGACCAGGGCAACCTAGAAGCAGTGGTACATGTGCTGGTAACCTCTCATCTTGATTTCTGCAATGCACTCTACGTGGAGCTACCCTTGTGCTACGTTCGGAAGCTTCAGTTAGTTCAAAACATGGCAGTCAGACTGGTCGCTGGGAAATCTAGGTTCGACCATATAACACCTGTTTAAAAATCTCTGCACTGGCTGCCATTTAGCTTCTGGGCACAGTATAAGGTGTTGGTTATTACCTTTAAAGCCCTACATGGCTTGGGTCCAGGTTACTTGCGAGAGCTGCTCTCCCTAAATAATCCATCCCACACTCTCAGATCCTCTGGGAAGAATTTATTGCAGCCCCAGAAGACCAGATTGGCTGCAACTTCCCAGAAGTCTTTCTTCTCTGCTGCTCTGAAACTGTGAATGACCTACCAGAAGAGATCTGTCTTATCACCACCTTAGATGCCATTAAAAAGGCTGTCAAGATGGATCTCTTCCAGTGAGCCTTCCCAGACAGACCTCCTAAAGAAAGAAAGAAAGATAGTCCCATCCGCCTTCAATCTGCCAACTCCACCCTGTTTATTTTAGGTTATCTTATTGATTTAATGTTTAACTGTTATTGGATTTTACTATTTGTAATGGTGGGAGGGTTAGGGGGTTAATGAATATTTTTAATGCTTTTTCGTATTTTTTAAATCTCTGTTGTAATCCCACCTCGATCCGCAGGGAGAGGTGGGAAATATACATCATCATCATCATCATCATCATCATTATTATTATTATTATTATTAATGATAAGGTGGAAACTCTTTTCCTGTAGCTTAAATCCATTCCCCTATGTCCTAGTCTCAGGAGAAACAGAAAATAAGCTTGCTCCATCTCCAATATGACATCCCTTGAAATACTTAAACATGGCTATCATGTCATCTCTTAACCTTCTCTTCTCCAGGCTAAACATACCCAGCTCACTAAGCAGCTTTTCATAAGGCATGGTTTCCAGACCTTTCACCATTTTGGTTACCTTCCTCTGGACATAGTCCAGCTTGCTCACTCCGTCTTGAATGATGGTGACCAAAACTGGACACAGTATTCCAGGTGATATCTGACCAAAAGAGAATAGAGTGGTACTATTATTTCTCTCAATCTAGACACTATATTCCTATTGATGCAGCCTAGAATTGCACTGGATATCTTAGCTGCATCACATGTTCAGACTGTGGTCCACTAAGACTCCTAAATCTGTTTTCAGTGTACTGCTATCAAGCCAAGTGTCATCCATCCTATATCTGTGCCAGATATCCAGAGGAAGGTGACCAAAATGCTGAAAGGTCTATGATTCTGTGATTCTATGATTCTAAAAATTTAAATCTGGAAAATTAAACCTGAGCTCAAAAACAAAATAATTACATCTTCTTAAGTAAAAATGGAGTAGTAAAGGCACTTATATTAATTTCCAGAATTGAATATTAATTTTATGAAGATATAATAACTTCATCTAGGACCAAATGAACTACATCCAAGAGTATTAAAAGAACTGGCAAATGTAATATCGGAGCCATTGACAATAATCTTTGAAAACTCCTGGAGAACAGGAGAAGTCCCAGCAGACTGGAGGAGGGCAAACGTTGTCACCATCTTCAAAAAGGGGGAAAAAGAGGATCCCAACAATTATTGTCCAGTCAGTCTGACATCAATACCAGGAAAGATTCTAAAGCACATCATTAAACAGAGAGTCTGTGAACATTTAGAAGGCAATTCCATAATCACAAAGAGTCAACATGGGTTTCAGAGAAACAAGTCATGCCAGACAAATCTTATCTCTTTCTTTGATAAAATTATCAGCTTGGTACACTGTGAATACAGTATATCTTGATTTCAGTAAGGCCTTTGACAAAGTTTCCCATGACATTCTTGAAAACAAGCTACTGAAATGTGGGCTAGACAAGGCAACTGTTACATGGTTTTGTAATTGGTTGACTGGCCGAACCCAAAGGGTGCTCAACAATGGCACCTTTTCATCCTGGAGAGAAGTGACCAGTAAGGTTCCACAGGGCTCTGTCCTGGGCCCAGTGCTATTCAACATCTTTATCAATGACTTGGATGACAGAATCGGGGGCATACTCATCAAATTTGCAGATGACACCAAATTAGGAGGAATAGCTAATACTCCAAAGGACAGGATCAAAATTCAAAATGACCTGAATAGACTAGAAAGCTGGGCCAAAGCTAACAAAATGAAATTCAACACAGAGAACTGTAAAGTACTGCACTTAGGGCAGAAAAATGAAATGCACAGATATAGGATCAGGGACACCTGGCTGAACGAGACTACATGAGAAAGGGATCTAGGAGTCCAAGTAGACCACAAATTGAACATGAGTCAACAGTGCAATGCAGCAGCTAAAAAGGCCAATGCAATTTTAAGTTGCATCAATAAAAGTATAGTGTCTAGATCAAGAGAAGTAATAGTGCCACTGTATTCTGCTCTGGTCAGGCCCCACCTGGAATATTGTGCCCAGTTCTGGGCACCACAATTTAAAAAGGATGTGGAGAAACTGGAGCGTGTCCAAAGGAGGGCTACTAAAATGGTGAAGGGTCTGGAAACCATGTCCTATGAGGAATTACTTAGAGAGCTGGGGATGTTTAGCCTGGAGAAAAGAAGGTTAAGAGGTGATATGATAGCCCTGTTTAAATATTTGAAGGGATGTCATATTGAGGAGGGAGTGAGCTTGTTTTCTGCAGCTCCAGAGAACAGGACCCAGAGCAATGGATGCAAGCTGCAGTAAAAGAGATTCCACCTCAACATTAGGAGGAACTCCCTGACAGTAAGGGCTCTTTCACAGTGGAACACACTCCCTCGGATAGTGGTGGAGTCTCCCACCTTGGAGGTCTTTAAGCAGAGGCTGGATGGCCATCTCTCGGGTATGCTTTGGTTGAGAGTTCCTGCATAGCAGGGGGTTGGACTGGATGGCCCTTGTGGTCTCTTTCAACCCCATGATTCTATGATTCTATGATAATATCAGTGGTAAAACATAATCTTAAGTATATTAACCTTAACCCAAATACTAAATATAAAAAGAACACATTACCCAGATCTATGGGGAATATGCGATTCAGTTCAGAAGAGATTATGGCATTCAGTGTCAATCTTTCAATATGCTTTGTGGGTTTTTAAAAGCTGTTTTACTCCTATCAGCTTCTCAAGACATTGTATTTCCCTTCCATGCTCTTTCATTTTACACATTGTAGACCCGATTTATACGGGCCTTTGTGAGGCCCCGTCACGTGCTAGGGGTTGGCCGAGGACGCACCGTCCATATTGGCCTCACCCCTAGCACGTGACCGATGCTTAACGTCCACACATCCTGGCGCCTTTGTGATGCCGCAAGTGTGCCATTGGCGCCTTGCGGCATCACAAAGGCACCACAAGAAGAACCCACTTTTTGCGGGTTCTTTTTGTTCCGCGATGGAGCTGTGTGGTTTGTCCACTGTGGCTCCCTCGCGGAGCAAACCTGGGTGGTCTGTATCCCACTGTAGTTTCCTGAATGCCAATACAGGCACTGTAAATGTTTGCTGCAGGGAGAAAGTTCAGTCACAGACAATCAAAATCTACTGTCCTGTCATAATTCCATTGGCTTCTGATGGGGACATTTTACAGAAAGAATTAAAATTAAGAAGCATTCTAGACTTAGTATTGTGATAGGCACCATGCCAGAAAACACAGATTGCAACAGATGTTTCTTAAGAATGAATAATTCTTTCCATTGCCCTTTCCTCCCCAAAGGCTTTATTAACTACTGTGTTACATGTGAATTTGAAGATGAGTCTGAGAGCTATATTCCAGAGAAAGGACCTGGTGAAACTACCTCTGAATATGCCTTGCCTATGAAATTTATGGGATTGCCACAGGTTGGCAGACAACCTGAAGGCATGGGTGCACACACACACACACCCCTAGGAAAGTTAGATGTGGGACCTATGGATGAGTCAATAGAAGATGTAGAGATTCTATAATGGTTTTCAGGGAATTTTGTCTCCTGTTTTCCCTCATGAGATATGTGCACTGTACAGAAATGTCAATGGAAGAATTCTCCACCTTCATCTCACAGTATAGCCAAGACTAATATTCTGTTAAAGTGAACTGCATGGTACAACAGACAAGGCAGACTGATGATAAATGCCCCTTATTTAACAATTTCAGCCTTTAAAAAAAATTATTGACATTCTCATTATGGTACATTTAAGGAAAGTTTCCACTTTCAATTTACATATATTTTTGATCTAAGATCATTGGATATGGGACAGGATATACATATTTTAATAAAATAGATAAATAAATAAAATATTCTTTTAACATAAATTCTTCTTAAATTTGCTTCAGACTAGTCTCCGTTTCCTTGTGCAAAAAGCCTATGCAAAAATCTCCTCATGGGGTCTGTCCTGCTTCTGTCAAGATAGCCATAATCACAACCCTGTTCCAGTGTAAAACTCACATTACCATTCTTCCAGTTTTAAAGACACACCAGTGTTGCTATCTTTTCTTTTCATATTAATATACATAGGCTTATGCCAGCACAAACATTTGCCTTTATAAGTTGCTATAAACCTTGATGTTCTTTATAGTGTGGAGATTCAGTTATAACTGTGATTATTAACTTTACACGGAGAATGACCCACTAGCCTGATGGACCCTCCTCCTCATGTCCCAGTGCACCTATGGGATGACCAGACTGATCAGCATGTGAACCAGTCTAAGACCAGGTTAAATTTATCTTTCCTCCAGTTTTTACAAAGAATTTAATAAATATATTCTTAGTCACTCCATATTTGTTGTTTTTTTTATCAGTGGAATTCATGCTTAGTTTAGCTGGTGTTATGAAATGGCATGATAGGGATTTTCATTTTAAGACAGATTCAGTTCATTCACCTTCTAATGGAAAGTTCTATCACAATCCATCTTCTCCCATAAGAATAGTCAAGTTGATGAGACTGCATATTCCCCATAGAAACATGTGCTTTTTATATTTAGTATTTGGGTTAACCTTCTCTGGAGGTTTTTAAACAAGCTAGATGGCTATCCTGCTTTCATTGTGAGTTCCTGCATGGCAGGAGGTTGGATTGGATAGCCCTTGTGGTCTTTTCTAACTCTATGATTCTATCATTCTAGATTTAAATTTGAGTTTCATATGAGGAAAATTCATGTTTGGGGTGTGAGGCTGCCCTACAGCTTTCTAGAAAGAAGCAAGTCAGTTCTGCTAAATGGTTCATAGAACAGAGCCATCCAATTAAAGTGGTGTTAAACTGGATTATTTCTACAGTGGAGATTCAGCCTAGGACACAGAGCAACAGATTCCTTTACAGGAAAAGAGATTCCACCTGAACATTAGGAGGAACTTGCTGATGGTAAGAGCTGTTCAACAGTGAAATACACTACCTCGGAGTGTCATGGAGTCACCCTTGGAGGTTTTTACGCAGAGGCTGGATGGTCATCTGTTGGGAATGCAAGAGGATGGACTGGATGGTCTTGTGGTCTCTTCCAAGTCTATGATATTAAGGCCCAGAACAGATGGACCAAATGAAGTGGCTTCTAGCCACTTTGGAGCTTTGGACCAGAGCAAAACAGAGCCTGATGGTGTGGGTTGGGCCCTGCAACCACGGCCCACTTTGGGAGCAGGCCATAAGGTCATGTTATGAGAGGGGGATTGAGTATATAGGGTAATATAATGTTTATTGGCAGATCAATGTTAGATTGTTTTACAGAGTTTATGAAATGGATTATTGCGTGAGTTAAGCCAATCTGACAGTTAACCCAGGGCAGGGTAAAATCCTGGGAAAGGGGGTTTATTTGTGAGAGAGCAGGTGGAGTGCTATCACTGTGAGAAGAGAGACATGTTTATGGTTCCAGCCATCTGGAGGCTATCCTGTCTCAGAGGGTTGGAAAAAGGGGAAACAGTCTATGTGAAAGAATGTGATGTTTGGGATTTATAGTACAAACAATGTGGTGGCGAGAATGTTAGAACATATAGATTTATTAAATTTTGGAGTGTGTGTGGACTTCACTCTGACCTCAAACTGGCCTCCCTAGGGGCACTGCCTTTTCTCCAAAGTGAGGAGGTCAGGTAGATAGCTTGCAAACGAAGGGTTAAGAGCCCTAGAAGATAATAAACTGAAAAATCCCCACAGAAAGTTTGTGACTTGCTAAATGGAAAAGCCAACACCTCCAAAACCAACACAATGCTGACTGTTT
This sequence comes from Sceloporus undulatus, assembly GCF_019175285.1. Classification (NCBI taxonomy): domain Eukaryota; kingdom Metazoa; phylum Chordata; class Lepidosauria; order Squamata; family Phrynosomatidae; genus Sceloporus; species Sceloporus undulatus. The sequence goes on along the minus strand of NC_056524.1, from coordinate 145,758,865 downwards.
GTTTTCAGCCTTACACTTGATGGACCAGTGATCAAATCAGTGACCCACCCATATTTCTGTTTGTTGTTCTCGATTATGTCAAGACCCAAGTGCATTGACTAGTCTTCACCTTGGCTTAACAAAACCCAGGTCCTTACACCCTTTGTCTCGGCTTTGGCCAAACCATTAAGCTCATCACTAGAGGTTAGATTTCGCCTATAAATACCTTTAGATTTGTCCACCCAAGGTGCTACTTTCAGAATACAGCTTGGTTCCACGTCAGACTGGACCCTGATTTTAGCTACCTTGGACACTTCCCCCCACATTCCAGTGGCCATGTCTCTTCCATCATCCACATTTGTATTGGATTCCCAGAGAAGCCTTCAGAAGTAAGTATTTCCCATAGTTTTGCCTCTCTCAACTTTCTCTCGAATTTCCCTACTTTGCTTTCATTCAGTATTGACTGTGTATGTGTGTGTGTCCTTTGCTGTGTGTTTGTTTCCCTTTTAATAAACATTTGAACTTTAACTGAACTTTAATTGAAGCAGTCTGTCTCCGCGTCATCTCTTACAGGATCATTTGGCCTTCTGGTAGACACAGGGGCGGGTTACAAACCGCCAGAAAATACGCGCAAAGCGCGTACTAGGGTTAGGAAGGGGCGGTGCGGAAGCACCCCCCTAAACCTAGTACGCTCTCCGTGCACACAAAATGGCGGCGGCCATTCCACACGGCCGCCGCCATTTTGACATCTTGGACGCATAGCGTCCAGACATGTCGCAGCAGAAGTGACGCCGTGAAAGCCTTCCGGGGCCCAGGAAGGAGAGCGATTTCCGTGCTCCTTCCTCGGAGCGTCCGGGAGCCCCACGGTGTGGCAGCTGCGGCTCCCGGATGCTGCAAGCGGCGGCGCCGGGAGACCGCCACAACCTGGCAGTTTGTAACCCGCCTAAGGGACAAAATCTCACAAGGGCATTGTTAACACTCCCTCTCAGCAATTTGAGCTAAATTAAGAAATTCCCCTAATTAGAAACTTTCTAACAGTAAGGTGGTGGAAAGTTACCTTGGCAGGAACTTCTGAATTAAACTGACCAATGATATATGTTGTTGGACTGTAGTGGTGCCCCCCCCCCCTAAGAACTATATAAAGATGTACTGACAGAGTTCAATTAAGAAAACAGAAGCTTCAAGAAAACAGAAAGCTTTATTCAAGAACCATAGCGCTATTCTCAGGACTGAGGCACTTTCAGTTACAGTCATTTGGTTAAAGCCATTAGTAATTCATATGTTTGTATGTGTTCATCATCATTCATCTTTAACTAAAACGTCTCTGTTTCTCTCTCTACCAAGCATTCCCATCAAATTGACCTTGACAGTTCAAAGTGCATTATTCTATCCCTCACATATTTAGTCAGCTTCAAGAAAGATAACCCATCAGCAAAACCCATCATCCAGTATTACAAACAAAGCATATACATAATATATAGACAGTAATCATGGCTGGACCTATGATCCCATCATTGACTTGTCTTTCATTACTTACATTTACTGTACATGTATAGCACCAGATCCCTTTATTTAAATCCAGAATCTCCCCATTCATAGGAACTTTGATTTAATGAGCACAACAGGAATTTATTATTTTTTATTTACAGTATTTATAACCCGCTCTTCAGCCAAAAGGCTATCAGGAATGCAAATGTTCACAACCTTTAATTTTGATTGTGAATGACATGAATTCAAAATAGAGGTTTTCTGCTCTCTTGTGGATGTTGAAACACACAACCTAGATGCATAGGATGAGACAGGTTACATTGCCAATCAGTGTTATCAGGATCTTGCCCACATATTATATATAGGAGTTTGCTTAAAACTTTTGCAGGAAGTGTGTGCGTGTGTTTTTACGTCGTCTGCTGACTTATGATGAACCTATGCATTTCACAGGTTTTTCTTAGGACATACATGTAATAGCAGTGTGCTTTGCTTCAAGCATGTGATTTGATCACAAAGAGAGGGAGGGTTAGGCCTTCCCAATATAAGAGGATTATGAGGCTAACCAATTCAGTTATGTGATAGAAGGTATGTTGGGTGTGACAGATTTAGAATGGTTAGAATTAGATATAGAGGAAGTAGATATGAGAATATGGAATATTTTAAAGGAATTTACTAGGAAAGAAATTAAGATAATTGGAAACCTATTGATTAAAAATATATTAGAAATATGGAGTAAATATAAAAAAGAGTTAATAATGAAGATTCAATAATAACACCAATAATAATGGAAAAGAAATTACCAAAAGATTTGAGAGAATTCTTAGATAAGGAATTAAAGGAAAGGAAAATAGACAGAATAGAAAATTGGATAGATGTAAGAGTAGAGAAAGGAAATATAAAAGAAAAACTTATGGGGATAAAAATTTCCTGGTTTCATTATAAGCAAATAGAACAATGGTTTAAAAATTGGAGGGAAAAAAACTGTAGAAAGGAAAAAGTACACACAATTTGAACAAATAATTCAGAAAAGAAAAGAAATGGAAGAAAACGAGAAAATAAAAGGAATGACTAGTAAAATTTATAAAATGTTGATGGAAGGAGGGAGGGAGGGGAAATAAAAGAAAATATTTTGAAGGGAATATGGGAAGAAGAATTAGGATGTAAAATAAATGATAAGGAATGGGATACAATTTGGGAACAAAGACATTTGAAAAATTTATCAGTATAGATTAAAGGAAATTATTATAAATTGATTTGGAAATGGTATTTGACTCCAGTGAGACTATATAATATCAATGAGAATAATTCAAAAAAGTGTTGGCGAGGTTGTTAAGAAGTAGGGTCATACATACATCTGTGGTGGCAATGTAAATATGTAAAAAAATTGGGAAAAAGTGATATTAGAAATTGAAAATGTTATGATTATAAAAACAGATAGAAGACTGAGTATAGTTTTATTATCATTATATAACTTAGAGAAATGGTAAAAAGAAGAAATAGATTTGGTAACAAATTTTCTTACAGCAGCGAGATTAATTATAGGAAGATGTTGGAAAATTAAAATAAATGTAGAAGTGGAGGATTGGTATAAAGAGGTATGGAAATTAGCGATTAATGATAAAGTGAAAGTGAAAAAAGGACTATGACAAAGAAATGATTTTGATGGGATTTGGAAAGAATTTATTGAGAAGTTATTGAGAAAAGAAGACGGAAGATGACCTCCACGAACTGAACTGAAATATTGGATGGAATATAAGGATGAAAATGGCTCCAGGGAAGGGGAGCACTGATGTGAAATATAAAATAACTTTTTAAAATGTATTAGAAAGTAATAGAATGTAGGAATATATTTATATATAGAAATATGACATAAATAAATAAATAAAACTTATTTTTATCCCACATTCCTGTGATGAGACAACACATTAAAATATCCACATCCAACATTATGTCCCAAATCCCCCCCTTAAAACAAGATTAAACATAATACAATTAAAATTGGAGATTAAAATATCTATTAATAACACAATAGAAATATAACAAGGACAGAGCGGTGGGCTAATACATGATGTGAGGGGCGATCATTCTGTGGCTGAACACTTTTATTCAGGAAAGGCCTGCCTGAACAGATCTGTCTTGACACCTTTTTTAAAGCTGTCTAAGCTGGCAATTTGACAGATCTCATCCGGCAGGCCGTTCCATAGTCTGGGAGCAATTGCAGAGAAGGCCTTCTGGAAGGTAGCAATTAGTCTGGTTTTTAAAGGCTGTAATAAATTCCTCCCAGATGACCTGGGTGTGTGGAGTAGATTATATGGGAGTAGGCGATCCCTCAAATAGGTTGGACCCAAGCCATGTAGGGCTTTAAAGGTTATAACCAACACCTTGTACTGTGCCCAGAAACTAATAGGCAGCCAATGAAGAGATTTTAGAACAAGTGTTATTCGGTCACTCCTAGTTTTTCTGGCAACCAGCCTGGCTGCCATATTTTGCACTATTTAAAGTTTCTGGACTAGGCACAAGGGTAGCCCCATGTAGAGCAAAATCAAGTCATGAAGTTACCAGTGAATGTACTACAGTTTCTAGGTCCTTTACTTCCAGGAAAGCCGGAGCTGATAACAGGCACTCCTGATCATCGCATTCACTTGGTTCGTCATGTGAAGCGACGGATCTAGGAGCACCTCCAGACTGTGAACACAGTCCCTTGTGGAGAGCGTGACCCCATCTAGGACTGGAGGTAGCAACCCTATACCTGGTTTGGGGGCCCCTACTGTAAGTACCTCCATTTTGTCTGGATTCAGCTTGAGTTTGTTTTTTCTCATCCAGCCCATTACTGTCTCAAGACACTGACTGAGGGGAGAAATGTCATCTGTCGTCATAGCTGCTGATTGAGACATGGAGAAGTATATTTGGGTGTCATCAGCATACTGATAACACCCTGCCCCATGTCTGCAAATGATTTCTCCCAGCGGCTTCATGTAAATGTTGAATAGATCCCCTTAAATGTGCAGTCCACATTTAAGCTCAGTTTTCGAGGAGTGACTGTCCCCGGGCATCACCCTCTGGAATCTACCCAAGAGAAAGGACTGGAACTACTGGAGTGCAGTGCCACCGATTCCTAACTTTCCCAGGCATTCCAAGAGCATATCATGATCTATTGTATCGATGGCTGCTGAGAGGTCTAGAAGCACTAGACGAAGATCGTCAGCCAGAGCATATTGTATTGTATATTTTAAGAATATTAATTAATATTTTTTTTAAAAAGAATGTGCTTTGATCAGGTCCACCATCACCCCTGCAATCTACCCCAAGCTCAAAGTTATATAAAAGCAGTAATTTCTAAAGTTATCCAGTCGGATGAGTCTATAGTTCTATCAAGGCATCTTGCCTTCATGGATGCTTTGCAGATTAGGGTAAGAAATAGTTTATACCTGAACTAGCTCACAGTCAAACAGGTACTATTTATGTATGTGTGTGCCAAACATGTCTTTTCAAGTATGCCATTCCTGTGCTGACAGAATTAAAAAAACAAAAAACTCACTGCACAATAACCGGGGAAGGTACAAAAATGGAGGCCATGGGGAAAGACAACAAAATGAGCTGATTGTTACAACCTTACAATTGAGCTGATTGTTAAACCTTACAATTTAGAGAGCTCATATTGCAAACCACCATCAGGATTCAGGAGAGCTTTTTATAAACTCTGGAGGCCATGAAGCAAGGACAGAGATGCAGTCATCTTCCTGTATTGAAACAAAGGTCTGGCAAGCAAGATACTTTTTAAGAAGAGTTGAGACAATGTGGAGGGAATGATCTAAAGGCTCTAGAATGTGGCTTTGCAACACACATCTTTCCATTTCTACCCTATTTGTAACAGCATCAGGTTACAATGCAGGTCTGTATTCCCTAGGGAGCTGTTATTATAGAGAACATTTCAAATGCAATATTGGACAATACTGTAAGCCCATAATTACCCATTCTTAGCATTTTAGAATGTAAACATTTCTGCAGTTCACAGAAAGTTTGAAAGAATAGTACAGAAAGCTGCAGCAGAGTTACAGTCAGTAGTGGCTGGTATATATCACTACTAGTAGGGCAGCATGGTCAAAGGAAACTACAGCCAACAGTAGGCAGAGAGTCAACTAGTTCTGTTTTTGTCCCCTTCCTTCTACCTTGCAATGGTACTGCAGAATAATCCCTTAACATTTAGTACAGCTTTATCAGACTATTGGTCATCTAGATCAGGGGTAGGCAACCTGCGGCCCGCAGGTTGGATGTGGCCCGGCGAGTCCTTGGGACCGGCCCCAGCCTGGTCCTGCCACCGATTGCCGCCGGGGCCTTTGGGGGGCAATTGTCTATAGAAGCCTCAGAAACATGCATTTATATTAACATTTTTTAAAAAATCAGCAAATTTTTTCACGTGTCCTCCATTTTTTAAAAAAAGTGTCTTCCAGTTGAAAATTTTGTCCTACATTTGTCCTGGTTTATTTATATATTTAATTTTTTAAAAAAAATATTTAATTATTTATTTTTTGGCTTTGGCCCCCCAGTTGTCTGAGGGACAGCAACCCGGCCCCCGGCTCAAAAAGATTGCCTACCCCTGATCTAGATGTTTTGGACTGTGACTTTCATAATCATGCTTACTTTTAGAAGTCCGAGAGATGACAGTTTTAAATATTGAGCCTTGCCATAGGCTATGCTCCTTAGGCGCTAAACAGACCAGCTTGAAGCGCTGACGTGGGGGTGGTGTGGAGGTGTGGCATTTTGCCGCCATGTGCCCTGATGCTGATGTCAAGCCATGCACTCAGCTGCACAACATGGGGTGTTATGGTGCATTTTATGGTGCATCTTCTTTAGTTTTTTCATAGCTGTCCTTCCCATTCTTAATCTGATTTCATGTCTGCAATCTCCATTTCTATCAATGTTTGAGCCCAGGTATGAGAATTCTTTTACTATTTCTATTTCTTTGTTGTCTAATTCAAATTTTTATAGGTTCTCTATGATCATTATTTTTGTTTTATGCAAGCATATTTCCCTGTGTTTACATGGTGCCCAGATTTTGTAAGACATACGAAGATGGCAATGGCAACCTCCTGTGAAGAAACCTGTCAAGAATACCCTGTGATAGAGTCACCTTAGAGTCACCATAAGTTGGAAATAATAATAATAATAATAATAATAATAATAATAATAATAGTATTTATTTATAACCCGCCTCTCCCTGTGTTGGATCAAGGTGGGTAACAGCCTATAAAAGAGAAAACACTAAAATAAAAGGCACAGAAACGGTAGATAAAAGTGCACTAGACTCCAGATTCCCACCCACCCCTAAAATTAACATTAAAAGCAATTCCCAAACAATGGGCAATAAAATCAGTCAAGAACGAATCAGTCTGAAGAGAACAATTTAAGCAAGTGGAGAGTGAGATTACGGGATCAATTTGGGAAGGCCCGCTGGAAGAGATCCGTTTTAATTGCCTTCTTAAAGGCCTCCAAAGATGTAATAAGGTGGATCTCGTCCAGCAGATCATTCCAGATTTTTGGAGCAGCAACAGAAAACGTCCTCTGGGAAGTAGTTACCAGTCTAGTTCTCTCTAACTGCAGTAGGTTGTTCCCAGAGGACCTGAGAGTGCAGGAAGGATTATATGGGAGGAGGCGTTACCTCAGGTAAGCTGGACCCAGGCCATGTAGGGCTTTATAGGTAATAACCAACACCTTATACTGCTAATAGGTAGCCAGTGAAGGGATTTTAGAATGGGTGTGATAAAATCAAACTTAGAACTCCCAGTCACCAATCTGGCTGCCATGTTTTGGACCAGTTGCAACTTTGGAACTTGGCATAAGGGTCGCCCCAAGTAGAGCGCATTGCAGAAATCGAGACGAGAGGTTACCAGGGAGTGTATAATTGTTTCAAGGTTTTCCCGTTCCAGGAAGGGTCGTAGCTGGCGAATCAGCTGGAGCTGATAGCGGGCACTCCTGGCTGTCGCATCCACCTGGGACAACAGGTGAAGCCACAAGTTGAGGCGCACCCCCAAGCTATGAACAGAGTCCTTTAGGGGAAGTGTGACCCTGTCCAGAACTGGGAATCTTATCCCCATACCTGGATTGGGATTGCTTATGCCAAGTACCTCCATTTTATTTGGATTCAATTTAAGTCTATTTTCCCTCATCCAATGCTTCAGACAGTCATTCAGAGGAGAGATGCCATCCTTGGTCACTGAAGCCGTCCCAGACATGGAGAAGCAAATTTGGGTGTCATCCGCGTACTGATAACACCCCGCCCCATGTCTCCGGATGATCTCACCCAGCAGCTTCATTTAAATGTTGAATAGCATTGGTGACAGTATCACGCCTTGAGGGACACCCGATCTGAGCTCCCTCTTGGCCGAACAGCTGTCACCAAACGACACCATCTGGAATCTGCCTGAGAGATAGGATCGGAACCACTGCAGAGCAGTGCCTCCGATTCCCAATTCCCACTGGCGCTCCAGAAGGATACAATGGTCTATGGTATCGAAGGCTGTTGAGAGGTCTAAGAGCACCAACAGGGCCACACTTCCCCTGTCTATGTACAGATGGAGATCATCAACCAAGGTGACCATGGCAGTCTCCACTCCGTATCCTGACCTGAAGCCAGTTTGAAATAGATCAAGATAATCAGTGTCATGCAAGAATGTTTGGAGTTGGTTGGCAACTGCCCTCTCAATCACCTTACCCAAAAACAGTAGAAGTGATACCAGCTGATAATTGGATCTCTCTAGGTCCGTGATGGTGAACCTATGGCACACGTGCCACGGATGGCACGCATCGCCATTTTGCCAGGCACGGGGCGAGGGAAAAGTTGGAACGGGCACACGTGTGCCCGTTCCGCCTCCCCCCTGCCATTTTTGGGCCTCCCGCTGTCTCCCTGACAGCGGGAAGCCAGAAAATGGCGCCTGGGAGAAGGAAACAGGTGCGCGCATCTGGATCCTCCTCCCAGCCCTCTTCCCTTCTGGCTTCCCATCCCCTTCACACGGAGGGAAGGGCCGAAGGGAAAGGGGTTGGGACACGTGCCCAGCCCCTCTCCCCTCGGCCTCCCTTCGCTCTGTGCGAAAGGGCTCCGTGGAGCCCTTTGGCACAGAGCGAAGGGCCGAGGAAGAAAGGGCGGGCGGCCTCCTCCTTCTCCCCACAGGACACCCGCGGCCTGAGAAAGCCCCGAGGATGGGAGCAGGGGCCAGCAGCTTCATCCTCCTCCTCCCCGTGGAGCTAGGATCCCTTTCTCCCTCTCTGGATGATGGAAGATTTGATTAATTGGTTTTGCAACTACTTGCCTCACTGAGCTGCCAATCACCCAGCTTGCTGCCTGAGTAGTTGCAAGTAGCTGGAAACTCAATAAATTGAATCTTCTATCTTTTTTAAAAAAACATCATATGCCTATAGGTCACACCGCAAGCACAAAGGCAGAACTGAGAGGGGGAAATGGTGGATCTACCAAAAACTGAGGAGGGATGGTAAACACTCCTCTGCCATTAGTCCCTCTCCTCCAGAATGATGAGATTCAGATCTGTCATTCCGACTTGTTGAATACGCTTCAGAATCTTTTTTTTTTAACCCGCCAAAGAACTAGTGCCAGGAAAGAGCTGGTTTTTTGCGTTGCCTCACTTCATCGCAATTGAAACTGATCACAGTAGGATCAGAACTATTTTTAAATGGGAATGATGGTCATATAACTCGATCAGCAATTCGCTTTAATTCATAATGGGAACACAACCTTGGAGACTCCTGTATAATCCATTCTAAGATTTTTCTGGGTATTGAGGTTAGGCTGACTGGTCACTAGTTTCTTGGATATTTTAACGTTTTCTTAGAAAAGAAGAACAATGTTTGCCCTTCTCCAGTCCTGTGTCACATCACCTGTTCTCCAAGACTGGTTTTTTTTTTTTTTTTTTTGGACAATTAGTTCAGAGAATACATCAAAGAGTACACTCAGTACTCCAGGATGCAGTTAATCTGGCTCAGTAGATTTGAACTTCTTCATTGAGGTGATTCCTGACTAATTGTCAATTTTGATTTGGAATCCAGATCCCTTGGCAAAGTCTCTTCGGCTGCATGAAAGTATACAGTTCACTTTTTTGGGGGAAAACTGAAACAAAACACAATGGCATTGCTAGGGTTGGTGTCTGCCCATTAAGAAAATTCATATTTTTACCCTAAGACTTAACTAAGGCAAGCAGGCAGGCAGTCCTCAATTCTGGTAATTGGAAACCAGGGTGGAGAACAGAGTCTGGTCTTGATTGCCTTCCCCCACCACAGAAAAACAACAACATTGGGACAGGGGCTGAACTGGGCCCTCTTGGAGAACAGGTTTCCCTTGGCCCTGCAGAAGGCAGAAGGGAGGCGCACAGAACAGGAGGATGATGACAACAAGAATGAGGGAAAATATTCTGCAATGTTTATGTTTGTAAAAAGGGAACACAGCCTTTCCCGTGATGACACAGCATGTGCCCCCCCCATTCTTGATCCATAAGCCATATTTGACATAGAAATCTTTAATTCTGAGATCTTTGCTCATACATTCAGCAGTCTAAGGATAAATATGGAATCCCATTTGGTGCTAAATCTTTGGTTACAATGGTAAAGGTAAAGGTATTGACAAGGTTGTCAAGTCATGTCTGACCATAGAATCATAGAGTTGGAAGAGACTGCAAGGGCCATCCAGTCCAACCCCCTGCCATGCAGGAAATCCAGATCAAAGCATCCCCAACAGATGGCCATCCAGCCTCCGTTTGAAGACCTCCAAGGAGGGAGACTCCACTACACTCCAAGGAAGTGTGTTCCACTGCCGAACAGCCCTTACTGTCCGGAAGTTGCTCCTAATGTTGAGATGGAATCTCTTTTCCTGCAGCTTGCATCCATTGCTCCGGGTCCTAGTCTCTGGAGCAGCAGAAAACAAGCTTGCTCCCTCCTCAATATGACATCCCTTCAAATATTTAAACAGGGCGATCATATCACCTCTTAACCTTCTTTTCTCCAGGCTAAACATACCCAGCTCCCTAAGGCGTTCCTCATAGGGCTTGGTTTCCAGACCCTTCACCATTTTAGTCACCCTCCTTTGGACACGCTCCACTTTCTCAATGTCCTTTTTGAATTGTGGCGCCCAGAACTGGACACAATATTCCAGGTGGGGCCTGACCAGAATATAGTGGCACTATTACTTCCCTTGATCTAGACACTATACTTCTATTGATGCAGCCTAAAATCGCATTGGCCTTGTTAGCTGCCGCATCACACTGTTGACTCACGTTCAACTTGTGGTCTACTTGGACTCCTAGATCCCTTTCACATGTTGTCTCCTTAAGCCAGGTGTCCCCCATCCTATATCTGTGCATTTCATTTTTTCACCCTAAGTGCAGTATCTTACATTTCTCCCTGTTGAAGTTCATTTTGTTAGCTGTGGCTCAGCTTTCTAGTCTATTCAGGTCATTTTGAATTTTGATCCTGTCCTCTGGAGTATTAGCTATGCCTCCTAATTTGGTGTCATCTGCAAATTTGATAAGTATTCCCCCAATTTTTTCCTCCAAGTCATTGATAAAGATGTTGAACAGTACTGGGCCCAGGACAGAGCCTTGTGGGACCCCACTGGCCATTGTTGAGCATCCTTTGGGTTCATCCGGTCAACCAGTTACAAATCCACGTAACAGTTGCCTTGTCTAGCCCACATTTTACAAGCTTGTTTGCAAGAATGTCATGGGGAACTTTGTCAAAGTCCTTACTGAAATCAAGATATACTATATCCACAGCATTCCCTTCATCTACCAAGCTGGTAATTTTATTAAAAAAAAAAAAAGAGATCAGGTTTGTCTGGCATGACTTGTTTCTCTGAAATCCATGTTGACTTTTCGTAATTATGGATTTGCCTTCTAGATGTTCACAGACTCTCTGTTTAATGATCTGCTCTAGAATCTTTCCTGGTATTGATGTCAGACTGACTGGATGATAATTGTTGGGATCCTCTTTCTTCTCCTTTCTGAAGATGGGGACAACGTTTGCCCTCCTCCAGTCTGCTGGGACTTCTCCTGTTCTCCAGAAGATTTCAAAGATTATTGCCAATGGCTCCAATATTACATTTGTCAGTTCTTTTAATACCCTTGGATGTAGTTCATCTGGTCCTGGAGACTTATATTTGTTTAGGTTAAACAGGTATTCCTGTACTCTTTACTTATTTTGTGCTGAAATTCCCCTATTCTGTCCTCTGCTCCATTATCCTCAGGTTGAGCATCCTTTTCCTTTTCTGAGAAGACTGAGGCAAAGAAAGTGTTGAGTAATTCTGCCTTTTCTCTGTCTTCTGTTAGCATTTTGCCATCTTCTCCATGCTGGGGCCCTCCCATTTCCTTCTTCTTCCTTTTGCTGCGGACATATCCAAAAGAGCCCTTTTTGTTGTTCTTAACCTCTCTAGCATGGGGAAGGTGCTCATCTCCGTTACTAAGCAGAAAAGCCAGTGTTGTCAGAGACTACTATGTGATCATGTGGCCAGCATGATTACACAGAATGCTCTTTGCCTTCCCACTGAAGTGGTAACTGTTCATCTACTTGTATTTGCATGCTTTCGAACTGCTAGGTTGGCAGAAGCTGGGACTAGTGAAAGGAGCTCAGCTGCCACCTGGGCCTCGAACTGCCAACCTGTCGATCTTGCAATCAACAGAGTCAGCATCTTAGCCACTTGAGCCATTGCGTCCCATACGATGAGAGATACTTTCTCTGAAAAACTCTGCAAAGAAGTATCTTTGCACCTGAAAGGAGACAATAGTTCACCAGAGTTGCTGAGTCAAAAGGCTTTTTTGGAAGTGAGGTTAGTCTACACAGCTTTTTTTTCCCAATGCAGTGCTTCAGCATCCCTTCAAGTAATTCATAAGCACAATTGTCAAAATGCTGACTCCCAATTATATCTTCAGTTTATATCATTGTTTATTCCAGTAGATGTACTTGTGTTGAGAGTCCAAATAAATTATATCATTTTCAACTTTTAAAATGGCTTTTTTAAAGATATAAAATTTCCAGAAATTTTGAAGCCATGGAAAAAGCCATCCCCACCCCCCAGAAAAAACTGAAAATTTCAGAAAAATGGGGAAAATGAAACATTAGCACTTTTTACAGATTGAAAGCCACTCTGTTACTTTAGGAACAAGAAATAACTATGTACAATTTGATTTGGCACAAAATTTTCACAACTGGTATACTAAAATGCAGTTCATTCAAACAATTATTATGAATGGAATTTCCTTTGAATTTTAAAAAAATTGTAAGAAGTGGAGTAATAATCTCTTGAATGTTGGAGCAGGCAAAAAAAAAAAAAACCAAACCAAAACCAAAAGACATCTTCAACAGTAGTAACAAAGAAAATTATTAATATTTTCTCTCCACAGTATTAAATAGACATAAAGCAACAATTCCTATAAAAAGAATTGAGGTGGGGGGAAGTGTGTGGAAAGGAGAAGGGACCAAGATTCAATTAATAGGCATGAAATTTAATCAGACTCATTTCCCGAGATCTGGGTTGCATCCGCACTGCAGAAATATTCTAGTTTGACATTTTAACTGTCATGGCTCAATACCAGAAAATTCTGGGAATTGTAGTTTGTTGTGGCACCAGAACTCTCTTACAGAGAAAGCTAAATGTCTCAAAAAACTGCAGTTACCAGAATTCCATGGCATTGAGCCATGACAGTTAAAGTGATTTCAAACTTCATTATTTCTGCAGTGTAGATGCTGTGCTGGTTATCAATTTCAGTCTCTGCTTCTCTTCATTATGTTTGTCATAATCACAATTATTATGGACTTCTAAAAACTGAAGATTTGCCTGGATTGAAACAAGCTTCTCTATGCTTTCACATGTCAGTTTATTTTTTGATTTAGTGTAAGTGTTTCCAAATATGGACCAGATTATTTCAGTGCCCTGTAAAGGAACAAATGCATCTTGCTCTTCCATTGGAGAATTCAGTTTGTAACATAGGACTTGCGCACAGAAATTAGAATAATCTGATACGCTACATAGTTTTTAGAAATTACTTAGATAATATATGAACACCTTGTCTTAAATATTTTATTCATCATGCTAAAGTAAAACATTCCATAAATGATTTTCTTCCTGTTTTCAATTTTTCAAATCTTTCATAAAACAAAAACAGAAATGCCTTCAGTGAAATGTTTTTTCCCCTTAATTTTTCCATTTTTTTCTGGGTCTTTCCATTTCTACTTTTTACCACCCTTACAACCATTATGAGTCCAGTAGGAATAATGTAAAGTACCACTTAGACATTGGGTGAGATTTGGATTGCAGTTTGGAGACTGTTTCCCAAGAAGGCTCTTTTATTAAAAAAAAAAAGTCATTTCATTACATAATACTAAAAATAATAATGAACATTAATAGAGAGTTGTATCTTAAATCATTAATAGTATACTCTTATTTATCAACAATTTTACTCTCATCCCTTCACCACATGTCCCCCTGCAATGATTTCATATGATATACTTTCGGAGTCACTAGTTACAAGATGCATTTCTCTTCTGCCAGGCCTTCCCAGACTAGGTTAGATCCATTAGACTTGCCTCCCCCCTCTGTTGACACCTCTATTGCTACAGATACCAAAATTGTTTGATACCATCACCCCCCTCCCACCCCTCCTCTACAGGAAGATTAATTTCTTCCACTAATCTGCCCAAAGTTTTAATGCATTCCTAATTGATAGTTTTAAATTTTTTTGATGTTTAATCTCTTTTTATAGGTTGATCACTGTTTTTATGATGGGGTTTTTGGGGTTTTGGGGGTTTTAAATTGTAATTTTTAATTGTTTGATGTTTTATTTATACTGTTGAAATCCGCTTTGATTCCTTTGTGAAAAAGCAGAATACAAATAATAATAATAATAATAATAATAATAATAATAATAATAATTTAAATAAGCATCACATATTTTTTTAATGGACGATGTTTTAATATTGAGCAAATTTAATTCTGCTTTAGTGTGCACTTTTGTATGTTTTTAATTGTATTGTTTTAATTTGTAACTTGCTTTGTGTCCTATTTTGGGTGGAAAGTGGGATATAAATAATAATAATAATAATAATAATAATAATAATAATAATAATAATTTAAATAAGAATCACATGTGGAGGTATATAGGAAAACTTGGGTGATGATGGGAGGAAAATCAATAATTTAAATAAGAATCATATGTGGAGGTATTATTACTATTATTATTATTACTTATTTATATCCCACTTTCCACCCAAAATAGGACACAAAGCAAATTACAAATTAAAACAATACAATTAAAAACATACAAAAGTGCACACTAAAAAAGAATTAAATTCGCACAATATTAAAACATTGTTCATTAAAAAAAAATAAAATGTAGTCAATAGATAAAGACTTATTTATTTTCATTTATGACTTGTCTTCATCTAGTTACAATGTGTTATTGGCGCTATTGAAAAAATATATAATATTCTTCACTCCCCATGTAATAGGTATAGCCATAATGGAAATATTAGGATACAAATATCCGTTCTTTCATTGCATGGATAAAGCTAAGTCAAGTTTCATTTCATGGATAAATCTAAGTCAAGTGCCTTGCTTCATTCTGTTAAGAGATACCTAAATAATTTTGTTATTAAGTGTTCCCATCCCAAATACAAACTAGGGTTAACACATAGAAGGGTTGAGTGAGTGAAAGTAGATCTGTTTTATATGAAAAGAGCAGCATAAGCATTTTTAAAAATCCAGAAGTGCATTTAAGCACTAGGCTCAAACGCTCTTAAGATACTATGTTAAGACAGTGCTTCTAAGTTAATACTAGACTAAGAAAGACTTTCAACATTAGAACAGATACCAAATAATGTACTGCTCATGAATGATAAATTTGTAGTCAAAGCAACTGAGTTCCAAAATGTGTTTCTTATTAGAGGTCTCTCCTGACCTCAAGAGGGATCATGGTGTATATTCTTACATATATGCTGCACAACAGACCTTGCTCATTTGGTTCATTTGAGAAACTGGCAATGTCAGTAGTAATAGTAGTTATGAACATACTCCTTATTTATTGCTCCTCCTATCTTGCCAGATACATTGGGGTTAAATAATAATAAACTTTATTGTATTTGAAAGACAAAAATAGAGCTATTTGGCAAGATCTCTGAAACAACAATGGAAAGACCCTCATCAGAGCAAGCCAAGTAAGACGGCTTTCCCACAAGTATGAGGACTGAACTAAAAGTAAGTCAGCCAGAACTCTTGCTCCCCCAGAGCAGTGGGATACTATTCCCATTGTGCAGCTTTGTGGGTTGTCGCTTTCATTGTTATTGTTGAAATTTTTCAATTACTTTATCATTTATTCACTAAAAGAAAAACATGTTCTCTTACAACACATCAACTATGCTTTCTTCTGCCCCATACTGAAGTGTTTTGAAAGTCACTATAACATTTGAGGTCAGGCAAAACAATGTTTCCTATTGGTTTGGTCAAGAACTGGCCAAGAACTGAAGGCCGTATCCACTCAGCTGACTAGTGCTGATAAAAGCAGAGAGTTATGATCAGAAATTTGTAGGATCATGCCATTTCCAACTTAGTTACCCTCCCCAGATATAGAGATATTGTCCCCTCATTGTCTATTCTTCCCCGCCTATGTTTTTGTTTAAATGCTTGAATGCTTTTAATGTTGTTTTATACTATTATGTTTTAATCTGTTTTTAGTACGGGATATGGGGGGGGGGCGGTAGGTCAGAGGTTTGATTTTTAACTTCTATTGTAAATTGATGTATTTTATTTTTGTAACCCGCCCGGATTCTTCGTGATTGGGGCAGGCTTAAATAATCTTTATTATATTATGTATGTATTTAGTATTATTATTATTATTATTATTATTTCCAGAGAATAAGCTCAGAAGAAATGGGTTCTTCCTGTTTTCAGCAGGTGCCAGCTGTTAGTTGACTCTTGTGATTAATATGAATCTATTTTTCTACAATCTGCTGGAAGCAATGTTTCAGATTTAAAAAGAGGTATTAGAGAAGAGTACAGATAACATTTAGCAGCTTAAATAATAGATACGTCCCTGTGTAATACATATAATACAGTTAAAAACCAGAAGTATTAATCATCATAGTATCTTACAATATTTTGTTAAACATATTCAAATTCCAACCATCCAAGGCCAATAGCAAACTAAGCATTGCTGGGGAACTACTGAGGGCTCATGGATTCTGTTGGCCACAGAATAATGTCTGTTGGACTGGTGTGGGATGGGCCTCCTAGGTAAATGTTTGCTGTAGCCGGTCTTACTGACAGATTTCAAATCTGCTCCATTTTCAATAACTACATTGCTCAATTGCTTTATCCCCCCATCATGACAGTGATAGTTGATTTGAACAATAGATATTGCATCCTTGTTTAGGCTCCCTATGACTGACAGCTGGTTTTCCTCTTTCTAGCTAATCAACCATCGTCAGGGTATGGGAAGCTCACTATTCCAGGACTCTTTTTGACAACAGCAGGACAAAGACTTTCATAGGGTTGGTTGGGGAGTGTAAGAGTGTAGGAATATTATAGATATCAAATATAGATATCAAGCAGAGTGCAGAAGAGTCAGTGCAATATGAGCTTGAGATAGACATAGGAGTAATTACTCAGAATGCTTTTGGAAGATAAAAAAGAAACCTTTTATAGTTATTGTTGCAGGAAATCCTTTTTGGGATTGGAAAAGTGGGAGAAAGAAAAATTTGACCTGAACTTGGTTAGAAGAGCTGGAAGCCTAATCACAACTGCATCAGAATCACAGAATCACAGAGTTGGAAGAGACCGCAAGGGCCATCCAGTCCAACCCCCTGCCATGCAGGAAATTCAGATCAAAGCTTCCCCGACAGATGGCCATCCAACCTCCGTTTGAAGACCTCCAAGGAGGGAGACTCCACTACACTCCAAGGAAGTGTGTTCCACTGCCGAACAGCCCTTACTGTCAGGAAGTTCCTCCTAATGTTGAGATGGAATCTCTTTTCCTGCAGCTTGCATCCATTGCTCTGGGTCCTAGTCTCTGGAGCAGCAGAAAACAAACTTGCTCCCTCCTCAATATGACATCCCTTCAAATATTTAAACAGGGTTATCATATCACCTCTTAACCTTCTTTTCTCCAGGCTAAACATCCCCAGCTCCCTAAGGCATTCCTCATAGGGCTTGGTTTCCAGACCCTTCACTATTTTAGTCGCCCTCCTTTGGACACGCTCCAGTTTCTCAATGTCCTTTTTGAATTGTGGCGCCCAGAACTGGACACAATATTCCAGGTGGGGCCTGACCAGACCAGAATATAGTGGCACTATTATTTCCCTTGATCTAGACACTATACTTCTATTGATGCAGCCTAAAATCGCATTGGCCTTGTTAGCTGCCGCATCGCACTGTTGACTCATGTTCAACTTGTCACATGTTGTCTCCTTAAGCCAGGTGTCCCCCATCCTATATCCGTGCATTTCATTTTTTCACCCTAAGTGCAGTACCTTACATTTCTCCCTGTTGAAGTTCATTTTGTTAGCTGTGGCCCAGCTTTCTAGTCTATTCAGGTCATTTTGAATTTTGATCCTGTCCTCTGGAGTATTAGCTATTCCTCCTAATTTGGTGTCATCTGCAAATTTGATAAGTATTCCCCCATTTTTTTTCCTCCAAGTCATTGATAAAGATGTTGAACAGTACTGGCCCCAGGACAGAGCCCTGTGGGACCCCACTGGTCACTTCTCTCCAGGATGAAAAGCTGCCATTGTTGAGCACCCTTTGGATTCGTCCGGTCAACCAGTTACAAATCCATGTAACAGTTCCCTTGTCTAGCCCACATTTCACTAGCTTGTTTGCAAGAATGTCATGGGAAACTTTGTCAAAGGCCTTACTGAAATCAAGATATACTATATCCACAGCATTCCCTTCATCTACCAAGCTGGTAATTTTATCAAAAAAAGAGATCAGGTTTGTCTGGCATGACTTGTACCTTTGGTTGGCGCTTATCTCATGATGCTGTCTCTCTTCTGCTGTTCTCCTAAGTCTGAGGTGACATCTCTTTTCTTATAAAAAATAATAAAAATAAATAATAAAATGTATTTATATCCCACCCCATCAGCACTCAGGCAATCAAGTTGGCTTACAAGATTAAAAATTATACAAATCATATCCCCCAACCCTCCCTCCCTTAAAATAGAATTAAACACTTTACAATTAAAACATGTTTAAAAAGATCAATAACAGTTAAACCAATAAATAAATAAAAACAAACAAACAACTAAGAGAAGATTAAAAACATGCAATACAGGACTGTGATGATGCCAAAATTAGCCATATACAATAAACAGAGTCCTTCATTAGCCCCCTCCCTACCCGTTCCCCTATATATTGTATTTATTTCATATTATTTACAAAGCTACTATTTAATATCCCTCCTCTCTTTACTATTACAGCTCCCTCATCTCACACTTTAAAGCAATGCTTATATCTTCCATCAGAGAATATGTAATAATATTCAAGAAATATCAAATATTTACATGTATGCTTTGTCTCCAAAAAAATAATACTTAACTCTTAATATGTAATACTACTTATATACCACTACTAGTCGTTCTTAAGCAAATTAGTGAATAAAAGGGAATAAAAAGGAAAGCTTATTTTATACATCTCATTTCCATCTCTAAATATAAAATTCTATCAACAGATCCCATATTTGCTCTTCTCTCTTGTCTTTTTCTCTCATGAATGTTGTTAATTTATCCATTTCAATAATATCAAGAGCCTTCAACAGATTTTCCCAAGAGTTCTAACTCATCTTTTGTAGTGAGATTCTTTGTAAATATAACTGTTTGCTATTTGTTATCTTGGAACCCCACCAGTTCTCCAAATTCCTCTAAAATGTCTAATAATCTTCCTATATTGGGATAATTGGGATAATCCAAGAATATAAAATAATAATAATAATAATAATAGGATTTATTTATATGCTGCCCAATCACTGGGAATCCGGGTGGCTTACAACAGGGGGGATAATAGACTATTCCCTGCCCTCAGGCTTACAATCTAAAGGACATGACACAAAAGGAGAAGGGAATGGTGAGGGGGGAGAGATCAGGTCCAGCTTTCTTCTCTCCCTCTGAGGCCTGGACCAAGGCAGATGGACCGGAGGGAGGGCTCTTCTTCTTCAGGCTAGCCCTGATGGAGTTGGGCTGGCATGGTCAACTCCCTCATAGGCCGGAGGATGACAGTTATGGAGGGAGGAGCCTCTTTCTTCAGGCGAGCCCTGATGGAACTGAGCCTGCCTGATCAACTCCCTCACAGGCCGGAAGATGACAGTTGGATCTGGAAATCTGCAAAGGACCTCAATTTATACAATTAACCTTGAATCTCTAAACTTTTAACCAATGGGTATGTTCTTATCTTCCTATTTAATACCTCCAGAACAATCCAAAAGAGCAGAGGAAAGAGCGGGCATCCTTGTCATGGTCCTTTATTTAAAGTTTGGCTTTTTCTCTGTTTACTAGAATCTGGGCTCTTCAGTCATCATAAATGTTGCATATGCAATTTAAATAATTATCCCCTATATTTATCTTTTTCAATACCTCCTTCATGAACTTCCAGTTAACATTACTGAATTTTTTTTCAGCATCTAGGAATATCATCCCTAATTTTCTCTCATTGTGCCTCTTGTAAAAGTGAAAATGTTAAGGTTTGTTCTTGTGTTTTCTTTTGTCTACTTAGCAGGAAGCCTGATTGGTTTTCATGGATCCATTCTGTTAAAACTATAGTCCAAAACACAGTGCAGAAATAATTCAGTTTGAGACTGCTTTAACTGCCTTGGCTCAGTGATAGGGAATCCTGGGAACTGTAGTTTATTGTGGTACCAGAACTCTCTGACAGAAAGGATAAATGTCTCACCAAACTACAGTTCCCAGAATTCCCTATCATTGAGCCAGGGCAATTAAAGTGGACTCAAGCTGGATTATTTCTGCAGTGTCTTTTCTATAAATGAGAGAGATGACAAACAAAGCTTTCTAAGGTTTGGGAAGAGAAGCCAGAAGAGCCAGTAGAGATTATAGAAAACAGACACACACACAAAAAAATTAAAAATTCAAAGATATAATATCTAATGGATATATCAGATTGTTAAGAAATAAATAACTTGATAAACAATATAAAAATCAGGTTACAAAGCAAAAAGCCAAGTAAAAAGTGGAAAGAACAAAGGGACTTCAAGGAGACAACATGGCCCACAGAGGGACAAACCAGGAGATGACTGTGATGGGTAAGAAGACAGCATAGAGGTGTGACTTGTGGTTTCAAGATGAGGAAGCAAAGGAAGATGACTGACACAAGCAGTACATTTTTAAAAACTACTGAAAGTAGAAATAAAATGCCTGAAATTAGAGAACCCATGAATTTTTAAAAAAAAAAACAGTTTAAAGGAGAAAGGTGCAGAAAAATAAAGGAGAATGCAGACTGCGTAGGATCAGAGGGTATAAACCAATCAGAGGGTATAAACCAATACTGAGTGAAAGAGTAAAGAAGCGAGAGAGAAGAAGGATATTGAACAATCTGTGGAATCATAATACAACCTGTTAACACAGGTCAGAGAAACAGCTATAGTAAAAGTCTTCTTCACTCTTATCATGAATCCCATTTTGGGAGAAAGGTGGGATATAAATCCCATACATAAATATTTTCTTTACCCACACATTGTCCAAAACTGAGAAGTATTAAATCTGGGAGTGTATTGGGATACAGAAGGGAAAGCAAGAAGATTCACTCACACACACACACAGACATTTGTTTGTCAACATTTAATAATTAATGAATATAGTGTAGGCAATGTTAATTGGTGGTATAAATCTTTTATAATTATTAGCATCTTTAATCATTAGTTAGATAATTGTAACTTAAAACAGACTGCTGAACAATTATTGTTAATGTAATAAGTTTTTCTAAACATTGATGGCATATGTTCTCAGTAGTTTAGAAAGTGAAACAACTGTATAGAAGAGTGGCTATTAGCACCCAGGATATTTTCAAGACTGCCAAGGTTAAAGCAAATCAGAATAAATAAGGGAAGGGGAAAACTATATTAATAAATATAAATGTAAGATTGGGGTAAGATTGCCATCTACTGGTAAACAAAGAACCCTTTTTAAATTTCTACTTGCTGATTAAACTTCATTCTGTAGCATATAAAATTTTATTAGCTACATATTATATCATGGGTAGTTTGGGAAATAAATTTTGGATATTTAAAACTTGATAAATTGATTCTTAATTGAGTTGTGCTATTATATTTAAAGTAACAGAATTAAGAAATCAGAATTGATTAATTTATTAAATAATATTTGCTATTCTGTTTGAATTAATTGAAGACATTAATTAAGATTCATATGCAATACAGAAATCTCTATTTAGTGAATTTGTTAACTAATCTAGATAATAGAAAAATAAGTCAAGCCACTGGTGGATGTCAATTAATTATTAAGCACTTCAGGATAATTATCATAAATTAGTTACATGTTTTTCAGAAAAAAATTATTAATCAACAACTGAGAGAAAAAGAAAAGAGGAGACGATATGGCATCTGGAACAAGAAGAGCTGTAGCTCAAATACAACTACAAACACAAAGCCAAGGAAGACTCACACTGGAAACTATAAAACTACAGATTCTAATTACTACTACTAATTATTATTATTATTATTATTATTATTATTATTATTTTGCATATTTATAGCCCACTGTTCAGCCATAAAGGCTCTCTGAGCAGCTTACAAATTATTTACAATTGCTTACAATCTAAACAAGACATGATACATAAGGAAAAGGTAATGACAGTCGGGAAGAGAATAAAGTCCAGCAGGTATGGTTCTTTTTGCCCCAGGGCAGCTGGGATGGCAGGAGGGCCTTTCATCTGTTTTTGCTTTTGAAACTAGTCTTTTTAACTAGAAAACCTCCTGCTCCACTTTTCTGCTGAGGGTGATATTCCTTGCATTTTAATTTACAATTAGTACTCTCATCTATTCTTGCTACAGTGGGCATGTCTTATAGCTGTGCCCTTAGTAGCCTGCTTTCCTGATTTATTTATGGACTCCTGCCTGCTACTTTTCTAGCCACCTGGAAGCATTTTAAAGTGGCATCTGTACTACCTCTTCACTGGTAGATAGAGAGCCAGTTAGCTGCCCTGCTTCTCCTAGGACGATATCACACAATGGGTTTTGCAGCTCTAATCTGAAGTCACTCCTGGTCCAACCATGCAAATTCACTTTAAAATGTGATAGATTATCACTCGTGATAATTCTATGGGGAGAACTTCTGAGCCAGATCCAAAGTCAATCCAAAGTGACTCCTGATTTTTGTGAATTCTGTAACAACTTGCGAATTCACAAAAATTGTTTCCAAGCCCACTTTGATTTCAATCCAAATTGGTCTGATGTGGAATGCAACTTTGCTTCGGTCCTGGTACACTCCCCCAAACCTCCAAGGTGCCAAATTTCCCATGATGCAGTGCTGCAATTTTGCTCCATTTGCTTCTGGTACTCTTTCATAATATTTAATAATAATAATTTCTTTCCTGCCTCTCCTCAAGGCTCGAGGCAGGATACCCAAAGGAGAACAAGGCACTGCAAAATAATAATAATAATAATAATAATAATAATAATTTATTAGTTTGCTGAGGCACCAGAGCTCTCTGGCAGAGAAGGCTCAATGACTCACAACACTACAATTCCCAGAATTTCATAGCACTGAGCCAGGACAGTTAAAGTAGAGTCAAACCGGATTATTTCCCCAGTGTGGATGCAACCTAAGAGAAGGCAACTGTTACAAAGGGAAGGAGAGTGGATTGGATTAAGGGAGGTGGTACTTCAGGGAGCATGGAGAATAAGGGAAACCAATCACTTCTGCACTCCTCCAAAATGGGCCTCCTTCAGATCCAAAGGATTTACTTCCAAGTAAAGCTGAGGCTTCTACACTGATTATTTTGGAGTAAATAATAATAATAATAATAATAATAATAATAATAATTCCTTAATAATAATAATAATTTCTTTTCTGTCTCTTCTCAAGGCTCGAGGCAGGGTACCCAAAGGCACTGCATAATAATAATAATCATAATATATTGTTATTATTATTATTATTATTATTATTATTATTTTGCAGTGCCTTGTTCTCCTTTGGGTACCCTGCCTTGAGCCTTAAGGAGAGGCAGGAGGATAGATGTAGATGTAGCTGAAATGGATGGGGGCTCTGACATGGAGGATTGATGTAGTGTTGTAGAAACTGCTTCACCCCCCTTCTGGTCCTTGATGGAGATGTCTCCCTGTCATAAGTTACGTCTCTCAGCTCAGCAACAGGCACAAGAACTCCAAGGTCATCCACTTAAGGTCAGTCTGTGCACTCTGTGCCTCTGCTCTAATCCCTGTTTACATTCCTGGGGGCCTCAACTCCAAATGCTTCCACATGTGTACCTCTTACTACTATGCACTACATCTATATATGCATGCTAAATATTAATTTTTAAAAACCTTCTACCTCAGTAGATGTGGCTGAAATGGATGGGGCTCTGACACAGAGGATTGATGTAGATGTGGCTCAAATGGATGAGGAGAATGACAGGAGGATAGATGTAGATGTGGCTGAAATGGTTGGGGGCTCTGACACGGAGGATAGATGTAGATGTGACTGAAATGGATGAGGAGAATGAGAGGAGGATAGATGTAAATGTGTCTGAAATAAATGGGGGCTCTGACATGGAAGACCCATTTGGATTTGGCTGCCAGGGATGGGAAATTAGAAGGGAGGAAGAAACATGAAGCAATCATTCATGTGAGGCTAGCATTCATGTGAAAATGGAACCAGAAAGTGGCCCCCTTCTTCACCCCAGAAGTGCAAAGGTTCCGATGCATTCAGAGCCCCACTGAGCATGCGCAAGGGTGTCAATTCGAATTGGTGACTCCCCATAGTATGTACTGGTGTGATAATTTATTTTGTACTCGCTTCACTTTGCCTCATGAATGACCACAATTCCGCTCTTCACGTGGGATAATAAATCACGGGAATTGCCTTGGATTTGAATTGACTCTGCTTCCCCTTCCCTTCGGATTTGCTTTGGATTTTAGTTCACATTTCACGTGTGATAAACTCCCTAGAGAATGCCAGCACCTGAAAGGTTACTGTAGAGTTTGAGAAGAGTTTACTGTAGAGTTTGAGAAGAGTTTGAGTTATGGAGTGTCGTAGGCCCTTTACAGACCACCCTGAAAGGCTGGCCTGGGAACAGTGGTCAGTGAAATCCAAGGGCCTGAACAGATAGGCCAAAATAAAGCTGCTGCGTGTCACTTTGGAGGTATGCTGTTTAAATGACAGATGCATCTTAAGAGACCTGAAGCTGAACCAAAGCTGCACTCCAGTCCTTAGGACTGGAGCGTGGCTTTGCTGCAGGCCCGTAGCTTGGCCTTTAGGGGCCCTGGGGAGCCATTATAGGATGTTCAAGAAAAATGGAGGACACGACCAACTAAAAGGCAAAAACATTAATAAAAAAACAATATAAGTTCATGTTTCTCAGTCATGCTGAAAATGGAGGACATTTTGACATTCTTCTTGGATAGAAGGTTGGGATGTAGCTTTGTGTGGTTTGTGTCTTGGACTAGGACTCTGGAGACCAGGATTCGATTCCCTGCCTATTGGGTGACCTCAAGCAAGTCACACTCTCTCAGCCTCCTCAGCAGAAAGCCATAGCAAAACTCCTCTGAACAAATCTTGCCAAGCAAACCCCAGGATAGGTTTGCTTTAGGGTCTCCATAAAGTGGAAAACAACTTGAAGGTACACAGCGACAAATAATAACTGAGTACTGTACCTTTAAGTGCAGTGGAGGGTCCAGCATGGTGTAGTGACTTGAATTGGACTAGGACAATGGGAGACCAGGGTTAAAATCCCAGTTCAGCCATGCAAACCCACTGGGTGACTTTGGGCAAATCACACTCTCTCAGCCTCTCAGGAGAAGGTAAAGGCAACCCCCCCCCCCGAAGAAACTTGCCAAGGAAACTCTATAGCAGTGATGGCGAACCTTTCTTGGTTCGTGTGCTGGGGGCGGGGCTTCTTCCCCTGGGGGCAAAGACCATGTGTCAGGGGCAGGGCTTTTGCCCCTGGGGGCGGGGACCATGTGCCAGGGGGCAGGCTTTCTGCTCTCCAGGGGCAGGGCTTCTCCCCACATAATTTTCCTGGCCTCCAGCTAGGGCCCCTTCTCCTTCCCTCCTCGCATTCCCAAACCCATAGCTGCACAGCTGTGGGTCTGGGAGGGCGAGCGGGGGAAAGGAGAAGCCGGCATGGGCCCCCTTCTCCTTCCCTCCTTGCCTTCCCAAACCACTGGCTGCGCAGCTGTGGGTCTAGGAGGGCGAGTGGGGAAAAGGAGAAGCCGGCACGGGCCGATTCTCCTTCCCTCCTCGCCTTCCCAAACCCATGGCCATGCAGCCATGGGTCTGGGAGGGCGAGCTGAGAAAAGGAGAAGCCAGCAGGGGCGTTCTTCTCCTTCCCTCCTCACCTTCCCAAACCCATGGCCGCTCAGCCATGGGTCTGGGAGGGCGAGCGGGGGAAAATGTCATGGCCAGTCAAGAGCAGGTCTCGGAGGATGAGGAGGAGGATGGGGTTCCTCCAGTGCAAGAGGTAATTGAGGCTACACCAGGTGTTAATCCTGCTCTGCCAGAAGCCAGCCCTGATCTCCCAGCCCCAGAGGAGGAGGCTCAGCCAGGGCCTAGTGCTGGTGGGATTCCTCTGGTGGTACAGCAGCCTAGTGGTGACTCTTGGGATTGGAGGTTACCTCCTTCAGGCAGCACAGGGCTGAAAGTGCTGGCAGATGCAGATCCCAGAGAATTGCTGCGAGGCAATTAGCTAACCAGACTTACCTGGTACGGGGGAGGGCGCCCCCTATTTAGGAAGCAGAGAGACACCAATTCAATAATAATAATAATAATAATAATAATAATAATAGGTTTTATTTATATACCGCCCAATCACTGGGAATCCGAGTGGTTTACAACAGAGGGGATAATAGACAGTTCCCTTCCCTCAGGCTTACAATATAAAAAGACACGATACAAAAGGAGAAGGGAATGGTGAGGGGGGAGGAGATCAGGTCCAGCATTCTTCTCTCCCTCTGAGGCCTGGACCAAGGCAGATGGATCGGAGGGAGGGCTCTTCTTCTTCAGCCCTGGTGGAGCTGGGCCAGCCTATTCTCTCCCTCACAGGCCGAAAGATGACAATTATGGAGGGAGGGCGCTCTATCTTCAGGCTAGCCTCTGATGATGCTGGGCCAGCCTATTCTCTCCCTCACAGGCCGAAAGATGACAGTTATGGAGGGAGGGCGCTCTATCTTCAGGCTGGTTCTGATGGAGCTGGGCCAGCCTATTCTCTCCCTCACAGGCCGAAAGATGACAATTATGGAGGGAGGGTGCTCTATCTTCAGGCTAGCCCCTGATGACGCTGGGCAAGCCTATTCTCTCCCTCATAGGCCGAAAGATGACAGTTATGGAGGGAGGGTGCTCTATCTTCAGGCTAGCCTCTGATGACACTGGAGTTTATTGCATGATCCTTTGATGTGATTGCTGCCGGCACTAGCTTCGTGTATCCTGACTCCTTGTTGCCTTGACTTTGGAACAGACTGGATTCTCGTTATTTCTGGCTGCCTGACCCTGGACTGGACTCTTGTTACCTGCTGGCTGCTCAGACCCTGGACTGGACTGACTATCATGATCTCTGTGCTCCTGACTTCGGCTTTGGCTTTCGGTTTGCTCTTTATCTCAATCCCTGCAAGGTTTGTGGACTGTTTCAACTGCTTGACTTGCTAATTACCACCCTTATCAGCAGTGTTTGTGTGTGCTGGCCGCAGTCCAGGTCAGAAAGGAGAAGCCGGCACAGGTCCCCTTCTCCTGCCTTCCTCGCCTTCCCAAACCCATGGCCGCTCAGCCGTGGTTCTGGGAGCGTGAGCGGGGGAAAGGAGAAGCTGGCACGGGCCCCTTCTCCTTCCCTCCTCGCTTTCCCAAACCCATGGCTGCTCAGCCGTGGTTGTGGGAGGGCGATCGGGGGAAAGGAGAAGCTGGCACGGGCCCCCTTCTCCTTCCCTCCTCACCTTCCCAAACCCATGGCCGCGCAGCCGTGGGTCTGGGAGGGTGAGTGGGGGAAAGGAGAAGCCGGCATGGGGACATTTCTTCTCACCATGGACCTTTCTCTGCCAACTGGAGGCCGGAAAAGGTCCCTGGGGAGGAGCAAGTGGCACGCGCTGGTGGCTCCTTCTCCCTTCACCCTTTTCCAGGCCTCCAATTTTCTCGGAGAGGGCTGAGAGTAGGAGCCAGAGGCTCCTTCTCCCAAGCGCCATATTCTGTGGGGAACCCAAAAATGGCAGGGAGGAGACGGAATGGGCACATGAGTGCCTCTTCCACCTGCTCCCTCTTGCTCATGCCTGGTGAAATGGTGTCCTGTGCCACTCCTGGCATGCGTGTCATAGGTTCGCCATCACGGCTCTATAGGGTCACCTTAAGTTAGAAAGGAGTTGAAGGCTCATAACAACAATGATGAAATTAGAAGATGAGGAGGAGAAAGAAGAAGGAGAATAGGCGAAAGAAGATAAAAAAGAGGAGGAGGAGGAAGAAGAAGAACGGTGGAAGAAGAGGAGGAGCAAGAGGAAGAGAAATAAGAAGGGCCCAGCTGGCCAGCAACAAAATCCAACTCCCAGGAGGGGAAGGGGAGCATGCGCGTGCCAGAGAGAGAGACTCAGGCTGCATCTACACTGGAGAAATCACCTGGTTTGGCACCGCTTTCACTCTTTTCTGGCTCTAGGTTATGAGATTCTGGGAGCTGGAGTATGTTGTGGGGCTGTGCTGGTCTTTGAGAATCTCTCAGTTGCCCACATGGCCAGAAGGAGGTGCCAGCCTGCAAGATATGACCCTCCATACCATCTTAACTAAGAAGATACAAAGCAAAATGCAGACCTATGACTTGGTTTGTAACACCTTGCCTGATGAAGAAGCCACTAATGCTTTCAAAACTTTCAACATTTATATTTGGCATTTTGATTAGTCAATAAAGGTATCATTCTTTGGTAGATTTTAAATTGCATTTCAGTGGTGTAATTATAGCCCATTCCAGTTAGCTGAGTCAAATGGCAGGAGGAAATATATAACCCAGTATTTAAATATGTTGACTTGGTAAGTATCACAGAGACCTGGGGTCCATTCATATTAGAGAATCACAGAGCAGGCACACCCCAAACTTGATGCAGCAAATTTTTAATTCCTTCTCCTGGCAGCATGTTTCCTCTGTTACCTATTACACTCTGTATAAAATTTTGGTATAAATGATAGCCCATATGACCCCTAGATGAACTCTGGTTGCCTGTCCGCCATTAAGAGCCAAGCGAGAGGACATGTACACACCACACCTAAAGGTGAAGTCATCTTCAGTAAATATTGTCATTTCAGATAATCTAGGAAGTTGCAGATGAGATTTTCATTTTGCCCATGTGATAAAGAGGTGCAATGTTTGCCTTCCCAGAGTTGCTTACCCCTCTCCTGGTCTATTGTCCAAGCAGATTAAGAACTATAAGACAATCAGACCTAGTCATCCAGGTGTAAAACAAGTAATTAAACACCTTTGTCAGAGATGGGCCTTTTGCCCCTATAAAACCCCCAGACTTTTACAAGTCTGTGTGCCATCTGAGAGGTCTCTACACTTTACGTCAGTCAGACCTTTGACTTGGACACTGACATTTCCATTCAAACCCACGTTGCGGAACGAACTTGTCTCATCGCCATTCTTCGATTCCCAGAGGCAAATCTACACTTTGGTGAGTATAGCCCTAGTGTAGCCTGAACTCTTTTCCCATGCTACTCTCTGATTTTCCTGAGCCTTGTATGAGTGTGTGTTCAACCCAAGACTAAGTACCTTCTAAGCGCAGTCCTTTGATACACAGCTTTGGAACTAAAACTCAGGGCTAAATTTCTTCTAATCACATTTCTTTGTTATTCAGGCCCAGTACACACGGGTGGGGAAATGCTGCCCCTCTTTGCTGCGCAGCTGTGCAGCAGCATACACATGTCACTGCACAGATGCGGACTCAAAAGGAGTCAAAATGGCTGCTACACAACCCTTCTGCTGACAGGCATCTGTATGCAGTGCCACAGCATGGCCGGGCGTGTGCATCTGGACGCCCAGCCCTATTGAGCCCTAATATCACCGCAACGTACCGGGCCATATATGACTTTCTTTTCAACTCTAAATATTTAACTTATGCCAGGGTGTGAATTAGAATGAGAAAGCAACATTTTTACTTCTCTGACATTCAACTTGCAAGACTAATGGTAGATAAAGGGCTCATTCCCACTTACATTCAAACCAGTTTGCGATTTGCCTTTGCTCTGTGTTGGTCAATCAATTCCAAAAGGTCCACCATTCCCACTATGAAAGCAGATCTTTTTATTATCTCCTTGTAATCACTTCATTTTTGGCACAATTGTCATCTCCACTAGTTTGTACTGCTTCAAAATGTATGTCAATTATCTGTGCATCATCAGTGATGCAAGCAGCAGCCCAGGCAGCCTGGCTTGGGAACTCTCTCTCTCTCTCTCTCTCTCTCTCTCTCTCTCTATCTATCTATATATATATATACAGAGAGAGAGAGAGAGAGAGAGAAGATTTGATTCATTGGTTTTGCAACTACTTTTGCCTCACTATGAGCTGCCATCTGATTGCCCAGGTAATTGCAAATAGTTGCAAAACCAATGAATTGAATCTTCTATCATTTTTTTAAAAAATTGATATAAGATTTGATTCCTTGGTTTTGCAACTACTTGCCTCACTAATTGCAAGTAGTTGCAAAATCAATTAATCACATCTTCTATCAATTTTATTTTATTTATTTTTTTAAAAAATCATGCACCCATTGGTCATCCCACAAGCAGAAAGGCAGCACTGCGCAGGATGGTGGCTCTATCAAAAAATGAGGAGGGATGGTAAACACCCCTCTGCCATTAGTCCCTCCCCTCCAGAATGATGCAATTCAGATCCATTGTTTCCACTTGTTGAACACGCTTTGGAAATGATTCTTTTCAAAAGAACCGCTAGGGAACTTGTGTCTGGAAAAACTGGGTTTTTTGTGTTTGCTTTTCTTTATCATGACAGAAATTGATCAAAGTAGGACTGGAACTGGTTTCAAATGGGAACAATGGTCATATAACCCAATCAGCAATTCGCTTTAAATCTTAGTGGGAACATGTGTGAGGAGTCTCTAGCCTGTAGGCCAGATACAGCCATGTGAATTCCCTACCCAGCTTACTGAGGCTTGCCCACTCCATTTTAGCTGTGACCCTTTGCCCCCTAGAATGTTAAAATAAGACATAAAATCAAGAATTAATTGCCTAAGAAAAGAAGGGGGCATACAGTTGGCATCTAAATGCTGCTAGGGAGGATGCCAGATTTATCTCTCTCAGGAGAGTGTGTTAAAGACCGAAGATTGCTATTGACAGCATTTTTTCCATGGCAGCCATAAGTTGCACCACTGTGGGCAGCAGCACTCAGAGAATACCTTCTAAGAAAGGAACATGTGGGAGTAGCTGCCAATTAATTAATTAATTAAAATGGCTGCTCCTTGAGATATATTGGTCTCATGTTGTTTAACATTTTCAAATGGGCTGCAGAACTTACTGGTAATTATTGTAGTTGAAGAAGCACTGGAGTGATATGTTTGAAATCACCATCCCATTGAGCAGCCTTGTTTCTTTATTTTGTACTTACTTAGTTTCCCCACAAAAACAAGTCCTAAAGTCCAACTAAAATTCATCCTGATCATCCAAAACTGGTAATGCTCTTAGGATGGCTGTGTGCCTCCTATGCGTTTACAGGACGACAAGATGGTGGTATTCTGTTTATATGGCTCACAGCTCACTCATTTAGCTGCACAATCATAGTGAATGCAGCTTTCGATTTTTCATTGTAATTAGCTATTTCACAGGCAGGATCTAAATATCTTAGCACCTCCTGTGGGAAAATCTTGTTATCTTCCTCTTTTACTGTTTTCAGTTAAGCCTTCAGGCACTCTTTCAGTGACTCTGGGCTGTATTTGTACAAGGAGAAGCCAACCATTGTTTTATACAGATGTTAAATCCTCCAAACCAAATTAATGGTTTTGTAATGCGTTACAATGGTATAATGTGCACACACATATACAATACACTTACACCTAGTGTGTCATTTCTCCTTTCACAATGTAAAAGATCTCTGTCTGTATTTAATTTGTGAAGTATTAATGAACACATTATCTCAATAAGAATATTGAACATCCTGTGCATTATGAGGCCCCTTCAGCAATTATTCTCTTTTCCCAACAGTTAAATTAATTACGGTACCTGGCTGTGCAGTGAGGTTCCCATGCTAACAGTCAAGAATTTAAAACCAGAGGTCTGTGGGGGCTTTGTACTGTTCTGCTTAAAATAAAGGGTCCTTGAACTGCACTTCCATGGCCTCTAATATTTCATTTCATTTCCTTATTTGCACCTGAGGCCCAGCAGAGAATTCCAACATTCATTAGACAACAGTCAGCCATTTTGACAGCAAATATGTAGGGCATACCTAATAAGGACTGTTGGAACAAATTATATTTCTTAGATGACCATGCAGAGTGTGCTACAGTAAGCAATGTGCCTTTGCACTCAAATTGTGCACATTATTTTCATAGGGTGCTGGGACACACTAGTTTTACTAGTTTGGGGAAACTGGGAAGTGTTTGTTCTGGGCTGAAATTGAATGACTGCAGGAATCATCTGGATTGTTCTGTGTGCAGCAAGATAAAGTTAAAGGCTTTTCCTGTTGCCAAGAAAAGCAAATGCACCACCCAGAGACCTTTCCAAATGGTGCATGCTGATCTGTCCGGTCCCTCCACTAAATCTGTGGGTAATAGTAGATATCTGATGGTCATTGTCGATAGGCACACCAGATATTCCTATGCTTACACACTCAGGGAAAAGAATCAGGCTGCTGCCACATTCAAGAACTGGGTGGAGATGGTGGAAAAGGAATTTGAATACAAGGTTGGTACTCTGGTGACAGATAGGGGTGGTGAGTTTTTGTCCCAAAGCTTGAACAATTGGATGAAACAGAAGGGCATCCACCATAACACCACTAATGCTGCCACTCCGCAGGAAGATGGTTTGGTGGAAAGAAAGATTGGGGTGTTAAAACAGATAAAGAATTGCATGCTGTGTGATGCAGGGGCCACAGAAGGACTTTGGAGGGAAGCAATCCTAAATGCCTGCCACATCACTAACTGGGCTTGGAATTCTGCTGTGAAACAGCCTACTTCATCTTATTTGGGAGGACACCCTGCCTAAGCTACCTAAGGGTGTTTGGGCAGTATGCCAATGTATTGGCTCCCCAACATTTCAGAAAGAAAGGTGACTCCAAGTGGCGGAGATTGATGTTTGTAAGGTGTCAGGTTTTACCTGGGAAATGGCCGCATCCTGTTGTCCAGGAGTGCAAATTTTGAAAAACACTCTGGGTGGGAGAAGATGCACATGAACCAGGAGGTGTTTGTGAGAATGAGACAACAAGGATTCAGTAATGGAACGGGGGTGGGGGGGTAAGAACACCAGAGGTTAAGCCAGATGGCCAGCCTAGCACCTCCAAGGAATCCACAGGTACACAGACCTACCCATCACTACTAGAAAATTAGTGAAAGTGCCATCTGCAGATGCAGAGGTGCAGACAAATAGTGACAGTGAGGATGATAGGGGGATAATAATCCCCAGGAGGACTCAGAGAGTCAGAAGGCCACCTGATCATTTTGTGGTGCGGAATGTCGAAGTGTGTACTGTTGTGGCTGATGAGCCAGAGAGCTACCAGGAGCTTCTTACCTATCCCAGGGAAGAGCAGGAGAGATGATTTGAAGTCATGGAGTGTGAATAGGGAGGTATTTGAAGTGCCAGGAGACCGGAAGGTTGTAGTTTGTGTCCCCCGGACACAGACAGATACAAGAATTTTCAAAAGAAATCCAATTTCAACCCCAATATTGATGATCCATCAAGGTCTTTCGAGATAAGGTGTTAAGGGACATACAGGACATCTTTACCTCCCAATCCAAACAGTTGGCACAATCTATCTAAACTACGTAGAACCAAGTTGGAAAACTTGCAAAAAAGACAAGATATAATAATTAAACCAGCCGATAAGGGAGGTGCTATAGTTATATGGGGGAGGAAAGATTATGAAATAGAGGCATATAGCCAATTGGCAAATGTAAAACACTATAAGGAATGTATGAAAGACCCTACAGAAGATATATTGAAATATATAAAAATCACTCTGGAAGAGGCATTAAATATGGGATATATAAAAACCAACGTTTATGAATATTTATTGAATTCCCCGGGTAGGATCCCTTTATTTTACTTATTACCTAAGATACATAAGGATAAGATTCCAGTTCCGGGTAGACCTATTGTGTCTGGCTGTGGTTCTATTTTGGAACCATTGGCTATATATATTTCATCTTTCCTGAAACCTTTAATTCCTGATATACCTTCTTATATAAAGGACACCAAGGAGTTTGTTAAAGATATAGAACAACTTAAATCACCTGTAGAAGAATTCTTTTTGGTGACATTGGATGTCATATCACTTTACACCAACATTCCTCAAGATGAGGCCTTGGAGATTTTAGAAGCAGTTTTGCTGTCTAGACCTATGGGACTCCCCCCTATTCATTTTCTGTTACACCTCATAGAAATAACTCTGACCAAAAATTACTTTAAATTCGGTAACCAATTCTACTGGCAAACCTCTGGGGTAGCAATGGGTTGTAAGTTTGCCCCAGAGTTGGCAAACTTATACATGGACCATTTTGAACGCTCCTATATATTAAGCAATGAACTATTCTCCCCCCATATAAATACGTGGAAGAGATTTTTAGATGATATTTTTTGCATATGGGTGGGATCTGAGACTTCTCTTAAGGAATTTTTGGGTTTTCTTAATAGTATCCATGAAATAGTATCCATATCAAATTTGATATGATATACAGTTCCTGTACAGTGAATTTTCTGGATGTAAATATTCATACAGCAAGGAGCTCATTTGAAACGAACTTATACAGAAAACCAAAGGATGTTAATTCTTTTTTAAGATATGACAGCTATCATCCAATACCTCTTAAAAACAACCTTCTATATTCACAATTCTTACGTATCAGACTAAATTGCAAAACACTGGAAGGGTACGAAAGGGAATTGAATATTACATGCCTCCAGTTTTTGGAGAAAGGGTATCCCTTCAATGTCATTAAAGAGGCACAGGACAAAGTTTGTAGATTAGACTGAAAGAAACTTCTGTTTGAGTCCAAACCCAAGAGGGTACCCGATAGGGTGGTTATACCACTTACTTTCAATACACATTCACAGAGGGTCAAAGAAAGCATTATGAAACATTGGCACCTGCTGGAAAATATACCAGGATATAAAAACAAACTGACGTTTACCTATAAACGTACTCAAATATCAAGAACATATTAGTACGGGCAGACTTTGCTTTTCCGGGTATACAAAAGAGTTTGACTGTCAAGGGACATCACATCTGTGGACATTGTTCAGTATGTAGACATAGTAGCAATTTGAAATGTTTTGTGAACACTGCAAAAGTTATGAAATATACAAAAATTTTAACATGTGCAAGTAAAAATGTTATATACATAATTGAATGCCCTTGTAAACTACTTTATGTGGGCATGACCAGCAGGGAGATAAGAACACGAATTATTGAACACAGGGGTTGTATCAAAAACCATAAAATAGAAGCTCTGTTGGTAAAACATTTTTAGAGGACATCATACTTTTGATTCATTCAAATTTTGGTGCATAGATGGGATTTCCAATATTAAAAACATAAAACAATTACAAATATTGGAACTTAAATGGATTCATAGTTTGAAATCTGAAACCCCGTTGGGTCTACATGAAAATGTGAATTGGTTAGTTTGAGTTTTCTTATGTCTTTCCATACCCTATTTCTTCCCTTAGTTTTTCTGTTTTTGAGTTTTGGCAGAATGGTTCCCACTATCAGTTTGGCTGGCCATATAAGAGACTCTTTAAATAGTAGAAGAATTCCATTAAAGTTTGGGTGCATGGATGGGATATTTAATACTAAGAACACATAACAACCACAAAAATTGGAACCCAAATGGATTCATCACTGGAGATCTGAATGGGCTCAAGTGTGAGTTGGTTATTTAGCTTTTCATTGCTCTTTTACACCCAAAGTTTTCCCTAGCATCTTTTCCTGAGTCTTGGCAGGATTGTTCCTATTACCATATTAGCTGTTTATATGAGCAGCACAAGACCATTGCTGCTTTTGAATTGAGCACAGACACATTGTGGGAGCTGATGGGCAGATATATTATATTTTAAATGGTTGCAGGCCACTGAGGAAGACTGGTTTCGAAACACATCTGGCCTTTAGTGTTTTATATCATTTTATGATTTTATTTTTTGCATTTGCTTAACTCTTAGTGGGGTATTGTTACCCTTTTAGAAATTTTACTGGCTTTCTTGCTCCAGGTTTCGATTACTCTGGATTTGAGTTTGAATATTTTTTGCCAATTTTTCTGTGGGGTACTTATATCCTTTTAGAAATTGTACTGGTTTCTTTACTCCAGGGTTTATTTAATCCCTTATTTCTTCACAGTAGTGTCTTTTGGTAATTGGAAGTGGGATATAATTTATTTAGTTATGTTTTACACACATAGATTTTCTTTGGCAGAACCTTTTAGTTTTGTTTTTTGTTCTTACATCTTGGGTTTTTTGGCATTAGGGACTTTTGTTGGTTTGACCCACAAGTATAAGGCCAGGTTGGTGGCTAGAGGATTCTCTCAGCAGCGTTTTGAGAGTTTTGACAAGACATTCTCTCCAACTGTGAAGCCAAAAAGTCTCAAATTAGTGCTAGCATTGGATGCAAGGAAGTGCTGGATAGTTAAGCATTTTGATTTTGAGACAGCTTACCTGAACGCACAGCTGGATGAGGAAGCGTACATGGAGCAAGCACCAGGGTTTGATGATGCCAAGGAAGGCAAGGTGTACAACCTCAGAAAAGCTCTTTATGGGCTTAAGCAGATTGCATGTTGTTGGAACCTCTGTATCCATGAGGAGCTGGTGAGGCTGGGATACAAGCGTAGTGTTACAGATGCTTGTGTGTACACGAAAGGAGGGGTGATTTATGTAGATGACCTATGTGTGGCTGCTCAGGCTGAGCAGGAAGTTAAGGCTGTGCAGAAGGAGATGACGAAGAAGTTTGTGTTGAAGGACCTGGAAAACCTCAATGCCTATCTTGGGATTGAGGTGGAGAGGACTAAGGATGGCAGGATCTTGTTGAGTCAGACCAAAAAGATAGAGAGGCTGGTGGAAATGTGTGGTTTAGAGAGTGCCAAGGTAGTTAAGAGCCCAATGACCCCTGGTTATACCAGTAGTGAGTCTGATAAAGTGTTTGAACATCCAGATCTGTATAGATCTGTAATAGGAAGTTTGCTTTTTGTTGCCAATAACACCAGGCCAGACATTTCCTTTGCTGTAGGTCAACCTTGAGCAGGAGAGTCAGCAGTCCAAAAGTGAAGGACTGGATAGCAATAAAAAGGCTTCTGAGATACTTGAAAGGGAGCTAGTGCTGCAGGGATCTGAAGCACAGCTGGAGGTTTTGTGGACAGTTCTATTGCCTCAGAGCTGCATGACAGAAAGTTGGTGACTGGTTTGTTGGTCAAGTTTGCAGATAATCCAGTGGTTTGGAGGAGCAGAAAGCAGAGTTGCATGGCACTGAGTACCACAGAAGCTGAGTTTGCTGCACTATCTGAGATGGCAGGAGACGTGCAGTGGGTGAGGCAGCTGCTGGAAGACTTGGGTGAGAAGTGTACAGGTCCAACTGTTGTACATGAGGACTCACAGTCTTGTATTGCCATGTCTGAAGCAGAAAACCTAAAGAATAGGACAAAATATATAGGTGTGAGGTACCAGAATGTGAAGGAGTTAGTGCAAAACGGTGTATTGAGTCTTGTCTATATTAGTTCGGAGGACAATATTGCAGACATCCTCACAAAGGCCCTACAGGTAGATGGACACGAGATGTTGTCAGTGCAGTTGGGCATGGCACCATGAGGGGAAACTTAAAGCCTGAGGTACTGTGTGGACCAGGAAGGTTCATGAAAACACACATTGTTCATTTTTGGAGGGGATTGTTGGGATATAGAGTCACAAGTAAAATGTACACTGTGGGTTTTAATAGTAACCAGGCATAAAAGGGTTACTGTGAGCCATAATGATTAGGCATTTAAATAGGAAGTGACATCAAAAAGATAGTCAACAAGTGCTGTAAAGTACTGTAGAATGCTGCCAGTCTGAGAAGTCACTCAGGAGGGTGGCTGGATCCTTTGTGACCCCAGAGGGAGAGGCAAACCCATTTCAAATCGAAACTTAATAATGAACTTTTAGAAGATGAGAAAATAGTTAAAAATATTAAGACAACCATTACTAATTTCTTTAAAGAAAATTTGAACAAAGGAACAGAGCTAGATATCATATGGGATGTAGCAAAAGCTGTGCTTAGAGGTTTCTTAATTCAACAAAACTCAATCATTTGGAAAGAAAGAAATCAAAAATTAAACCAATTAAATAAGAAACTTAAAGGAAAAAAAACTAATCTTAGTAAAAACCCTGGTAAACAATAAATTAAATAAAGAAATTAAAGTTTTGAAAGATTAAATCTCTTTGGAATTGGTTAACGAGTTGGGGGGGGGAATGAAGAAAATTAAACAAGATAACTTTGATAATGCTAATAAACCAGGGAAATGGCTGTCATATAGATTGAAGAAAAA
>NC_056524.1:145678795-145710484 GCF_019175285.1 Sceloporus undulatus | reverse complement strand
AAAAAAAAAAAGTTGGGGGCTTTAACAAGAATTCCAACATTTACTATTTAGTAAAATGTCTCTGCAATTAGCGACCTTTGACAGACAACACTGAAAAGGGAAGATAGGGGCTGAACAGACTGGCAGATAGGGGTGGCGAGACGCCTCCTCTTTCTGCCCCAGAAGCAGGCCGAGGCAATCACCTGCTTCTTTTTGTGCCACAGAATGGGCACCATAACTGCTGCAGCATGGCGTTATGACACCTTCCATGCACCATGCCATTTGGGTGCTGCGCATGGTGGATGTCATCATTGCATGCCCCATGTTAACAGGGGCATGCCAAGATGGCATCTGCGGCACACGGTAGGATTTGGGAGCATGTGAATGCTCCACCCTACCACAGCCCTAGTTTCGGCCAAGGCTGGCACAAAGTGCTGGTCTGTCCAAGCTCATAGAAAGATTTTTTAGGAAATGGCTTAACTATTTCTACATTAGGTGTTTGTCCTTGCAATACCACAGTTTTTCCTCTCAGTTTTTAGAAGGCATCTGCATAATAACTTCATCAAGTTATAGTACTTCTGTGCATTCAAGTCTAATTTTTTGATTGTTTCCTTTTCAGACCATAGGATTTTTATACTTGTAAAGAAATTATTGTTTGTATACTTGTAAATGAATTCTTATTTTCTCATAAAACAAAATAGCAATGCCAGACTATCTAGTGAATATAGATGAAGAGTAAATGATATCTGCCAGGTAGTATCTCTTTAACTAGAGGCTTTCCTACCAGCGTGTCTGGCACCTTAGTAATGTCTTTGATAGTGGAGAGAACAGGAATAATTCCACTCCCATTTTTTTGCATGCCTTCATTTTACTTATTTATAGATCAAACCATGGGGTAAGGGAGGAAAAATCCATGATAAATGAATTTCCCCCTCTTATGCTCTTGTGGAGTCATGACAGCAGGACACAGTGTGTGCTTCTGTGTGGAGGAAAGTATCCACTGAGGTTTGGTTCCAGGACACTGCCATGGATTCCAAAATCTGTGGATGCTCAAGTCCCACTAAATACAATGGCACAGTAAAATGGTCTCCCTTATATAAAATGGCAAAATCAA
This sequence comes from Sceloporus undulatus, assembly GCF_019175285.1. Taxonomy (NCBI): domain Eukaryota; kingdom Metazoa; phylum Chordata; class Lepidosauria; order Squamata; family Phrynosomatidae; genus Sceloporus; species Sceloporus undulatus. The sequence goes on along the minus strand of NC_056524.1, from coordinate 145,709,391 downwards.
GGTTTATTTTTGGAATTTATAGATATATATTTAATTTTTTCAAGCCATGGATAGTTGAATCTGTGGATAAAATATCCGTGGATATGGAGGGCCAATTGTACTCTGCCCCAGATATACACACTGCAGACACATGTCAAGGGAAAGACAGATCCTCCAACCTACCCTTGAAATGTCTCCCCTGTGCCCTTCTGCCTTTGGAGCACCAATAATAAAGAGCAAAGGACTGAATGTTCTGCCAGTGTTATGGGAAAATATTCATGGGTGGCTATCTTGGTGATTACAGAATTTCAGGCATTTAGTATGTTTTTATCTATTTTTTAAACCACTTTAAAAAACATGGTCATAAACAAATCACTATTTAACTTTTTAATTCTCTCTTGGAGATTGCCACATTTAAGGAAAATGAACATTGCAAGACCAGGGCTCCCTGAGCCAAGATTGTGGTTGTGGCTTCTCTCACTCAGTTCATTGGCTTTGCTAGATCCCTGTCTCTTTTCCTCCCTGTGTCTCTTCCTTCTTCAGGATATAGAAGCTATGCTGTAGAACACATTGTACTGCCTTAGACTTCTCTTCTTCTTTTAGAACTTACTGAATTTTGTCCTATGTTACTGAATGATCCATTTGTTTCTTCATGTTGAAAGATGTCATTGTGGCCAACTGAGGGTGGCTGGCAGCTAGCTATGGTGTGGTTTCTGATTCAACATAACTACTTGCTCAATACACTTTAATTGTTATTTAATTCTGAGTTCTTCAGACCCAGAGTGGACTTTGACATAAGCCACAATGAAAAAGGATAGGAGTTAAAGCACATTTCAGTTTTCCTCACATCAGTACATTCTCCTTGAAAACTACCCCCCTATTCAAAGTTTTTGTCCTTAAGGAAATATTTACAAACAGTACAAAGATTAGGACAATAAATGAAGTCAGAATTTTGGGGCCAGGAAACAATAAAACAATGCCTGATTGTTTTGTGAGCACATTTGGCATTGTATTCCGGCACTTGCAGCAGACTAAGTGGAGGCTTTCCAATTTCTCCAAGCAGAAAATACCTCTGGGAAGAGATGGAATTCTTGCTGTAAGCTAACTGGAAGATGGTTTATGAAGCACCTTGACTGAAGACCTAGACTCCTGATAAAGATTACCCTCACTCACAGAGTATAATAACTATTGTACTTTACAAAGGTGACTTCAGTTGCATAGATTTCTTTAGCAAGAAACTATATTTACATTGTGCATTCAATGAATTAATTTCACAATTAGATTCCAGGAAGAATTCTTCCTAAACAGGAAGGAAATTATAAATATTGCCTTCAGAATTAAAAGTAGATACAGTACTTTAATTTAAATGACTCTGACAAATAATGAGAATTCTATTTTAACATGGTGTAGTCAATATTTAAAAAGTATTGAGAAACTAAATATAACTGATGCTTCTTGACCTGTCGCTTCAGATGACAAATCAGGTGAATGCGACAGTCAAGAGCACCTGTTATCAGCTTTGGCTGATACTCCAACTGCACCGTTTACTGGAACTGGGAGACCTGGAAACTGTAGTACACGCACTGGTAACCTCAAGACTCAATTTTTGAAATGTGCTCTACATGGGGCTACCCTTGTGCCTAGTCCGGAAACTACAATTGGTGCAGAATATGGCAGCCAGGTTGGTCACCGGAACAACTAGGAGTGACCATATAACACCAATATTGAAGTCACTCCACTGGCTGCCTATTGGTTTCTGGGCGCAGTACAAGGTGTTGGTTATCACCTTTAAAGCCCTACATGGCCTGGGTCCAACTTATTTAAGGAATCGCCTACTTCTATACAATCCGCCTCATACACTCAGGTCCTCTGGGAGGAACTTATTCCAGCCCCAAAAAGACCAGATTAGCTGCAACCTCCCAGAGGACTTTTTCCATAACCGCTCCCAACCTATGGAATGGCCTGCCAGACGAGATCCATCAAACTACCAACCTAGACAGCTTCAAGAAAGCTGTCAAGATGGATCTCTTCTGACAGGCCTTTCCAAATTAAAGTACTCGGCCATACAATGATCTCTCCCATATATGTTATGATTCTGCCCACCGTTATTAGATTTAATGTTTTTATGTAATTTTAATTTGATTGTTTAATTCTTTTTAAGGGGGGATATGGTGTATATGTTTGTATGATTTTAAATGTTTGATTGTTTTCACAAAAAGCGAGATATAAATAAAAGTTTTATTATTTTTATTATGCAGCATTCTGTGCAATCATGCTGGCCACATGATCACAGAGTAGTCTGACAACCCTGGCTCTTCGGCTTAGTAATGGAGATGAGCACCACCCCCTATGGTCAGACATGACTTGACAACCTTGTCAACAGGGAATACCTTTACCTTTATGAATATATTACAATGAATAGTAACTCTGGCATTCTGTCCAGTCTTTGAATTTGCTTCCTCTGCATTTAATAATAGTCTATAAATCTTAAGTTCTGACTCAGGATTGCACTGAGCAAGGCAGTACAAATGACAATTGGGAATTTTTTCTCAAATTAGCTGGCACAAATCAAATGGAATCCCATATGTAAGATGCAGTGTGGAGTTTGTATCTGTTTTATTGATCCATGTTGAATGAATCACATGGATCAATGCACATGATTAAATCATAGAATCATAGAGTTGGAAGAGACCACAAGGGCCATCCAGTCCAACCCCCTGCCATGCAGGAACTCTCAATCAAAGCATCCCCAACAGATGACCATCCAGCCTCTGCTTACAGAGCTCCAAAGAAGGAGAACTTGCCCACTATTAAAGTGGGCAAGTTCAGAGTGTACTGTGATGCCTACATACATAGTCAAACTCAATGATTTCAGTATTTGAATGTCTAGACATTTTATACCTTTAATAAGAAATTATTTGGAAGCTCATGGACTTTTACATTTTTACAATTAATGCCTTCCTTAAACCAATAAGGACTGTCTTACATTACCCTTAATGATCCTGCCATGTCATATAGTTAAAGTAGTGGTGTAACAAGTCATTTTTCACTAGGGGAGCTGTGATAAACATTAAAAAGACATGAATATGAAGGGTAGGTTATGAACCATAAACTGCTCAATTAAATATGAATGACACAATAACATATAAAAAAAGGTTGATACATAACCTGAATGACATATCAATATGAAAGATTGTGGCAGTGACATACAATTGCCCAACTCTTTTCCTCTTGCGGCAGCACAATGGGATTTGTTCTTCCACCACTGCCACCTACTTGTGACAAGCACTTGCACTTTTTAAAATCTTTTCCTTATTTGTGATGCTATCACCTATGTGTGATGATCACTTTATTTTATTGGTGTACACCAACTTATATGTGAAACTAATTTCCTTATTTGTAAATATCAGTGCGTGATTACTTATTCAAGTCCCAGACAAGCCTGTATGCGAACAATAATAAAACTTTATTTGAAAGATGGTTTGAACAATGTTTCACTTGTTGAGATATTTTATGTACTTGTTACTTCTAATTCTTACTTTCTTAGTTCCACTTTGTTGTAATTACAGTTTACTTCACAACATTCTCTCCAGAGAATAATAGTTACTTTTCAGAACTGTTCAAAAGCGTTCCTGAAAATCGCCTCCTCTGGGACAGATCAGGAACACAATGGGAACTTCTGGCAGCATCGGCAGTGTTCTGGCGTGCAATGAGATGGGTCACAGCACCCATTCTGTTCCCATCCCACTCCCTTCTGTCACGCCCCACTCCCATCCCTGGGGGCTGTGCGGTAAGGCCCTTATTTCCGTACCAGGCCCCAAGGCTAATGATATCCCACTGGATATTACACCACATCAATTCCCCCTCTCAGAGTTCTGTATGTCCCTTGAGTCTTTCACTTCAGGACTCTAACCCTAACTATCCCTATCTGACTCTAACTGTCACTACAGACCTAATTATCATCTGCAGCCTTCAATTTGATTGTATGGCTCTAGCTCTCCCGCCATTGGTTGTTGCTAGCCTGGCCAAACTCTGCCTTCTATCCACAAAGATGGTTTTTGAACTGGTCTTGTCATTAGGCAGCGTGAGATAGCTATCTCTAATTTGCAATCAAAATAATAATACAACCAAAAATAAAGAAATAGAAGGATGAAAAAGCAAAGAAGAAAAAAAGAAAGTAGGAAAAAGAAGGGGGGAAAGAAACACATCTAACAAACAGTAAGGCTCAGACCCCATCAATCCTGAAGGTAGTGAAAATAAAAAAGAGAAAAAATATTATCCTACCATTACAAATCCAACTAAATAATCCCACTAAAATTTCTAATAACCACAGCCACAAAATCCATAAATGTTTTCCAATCTTTCAACAACAACAAAAAAGTGTCATCCACTTGTTTTAACTTGTTGAAGTATCGTTTCTGAAGAGCAGAGCTTCTTCTGCATATGGAGCCTCTCTGTACGGGCCAGAATCTGGATCCTCTGAGGTTCTGGCTCACACAGAGACCCTCTACACACAGAAGAGGCACTGCTCTTCAGAACTGTCATTTTTTTACATGATCACAGTGACCACTACTGCTATGGAGGCAGGTTGTGAGAGAAAGTTGTTGTTGAGTGCCTTCAAGACATTTCTGACCTATGGTGACCCTAAGAAAAATCTGGCATGGTGGTTTCTTAACAGATTTGTTCAGTGGAGGTTTGCCTTTGCCTTCCTCTGAGGCTGAGACTTGTGCAAGGTCACTCAGTGGGATTCCATGGCTGAGCCTGTTGTCCAGAGTCATATCCTAACTTCCAAACCACTATACCATGCTGGTGGGAAGACAGATGGAGACCCAAAAGACTAGAGAATGTCCACAAATAGTCTGTTTATATTAGATATAGGGAAAGAATCTCTTCCCAGCACAGCACTGCATTGCCCTCCAGATTTAGGATTTTAAGAATCCTTCTCATTGAAGTACAGTAATATTCAAAATCCACAAAACAGTGATAACTTTATTAGCCCAACAAAAATGCACAAAATACATGCTGCATTAAGAAAATGCTATGAATTGTTTTGGCAAAACATGCTAAATGTAGCCCAAATGTAAAAAGAAAATGTTTACCTTTGTTGGAGGTAGAAATCTCAAATAGTAATAGTCCATTGGCTCTCTCTTTAGGATTCTTCTATAGTGGCTAAAATGTGGTTTCTTCACATCAAAGAAACATGTTCAGGAGCACTCGTATTGGCCCCATAGCAAAATACAATAACATCCAAAATCCACAAATGATACCTCCTTTGTTAGGCAGAGAACACTGAACATCTCAAGAAAAGCCTCCAAGTTTTGCATTAGGAAAGTTTTAGGTGTTGTTTTGATGAACCATAACAACAACAACAACAACAATAATTTATAGCCCACCCAGTCACAAGGAATCCAAGCGGGTTACAACAATAAAAAATATAGAGAATATAATAAAAAAATGCAAAAAATAAAATAAAATAAAATAAAAGAGAGCGACGTTAGTAATTCACAGTTAGGCCTGATGGAAATTGGGCCTGTCTTTTTCACTCCCTTCCAGGTCTGATGATGACAGTTGTGACAGAGGGAGGGCTTTTCTTCTTGAGGCAAGAATGTAATTTTTATTAATTTTAATTTAATTCTTCTCATTAATTTAAGAGAAGAATTGGTGGACAGAGTGACATAAGTCACAGTAAATGGGGAGTGGAACTAGGTAGGGAAGGCCTGCTGGAACAGATCCGTCTTAAGAGCTGTAAGAGTAGAAATGTTGCGGATCTCCTTCGGCAGGTCATTCCATAGCTTCGGAGCTGCGATGGAAAAAGCCTTCTGGGTGACTGAAGTTAGCCTAGATTTTATTGGCTGAAGTAGATTCTTCCCCGAGGACCTTAGAGTGCGGGACGGACAGTATGGAAGTAGGTGATCCCTTAAGTATTCTGGACCCAAGCCATGTAGGGCTTTGAAGGTAATCACCAACACCTTGTACCTTTCCCGGAAACTAAACCATGCCAAATATATACCCCAAATTAGTTACTGCTCCCTGCATCATTTCTTATGCTACTATTATAATGGGCTAAATCAAGTTGTTGCTTCCAAGGGTTGAATGAACTGAATGAGTCTTGTCCATGAGGGACAAGGAATTAGATTTAAGCCTTAGATTTTAAAACTATTAAAAAAAATAAAACCTTAATTCCAAAAACCTCTCATAATTTACTTTCAGGATCTGTAAAAATCAGCTTTCAATTGAGTTTGATGCTTAAGCATCACACACCAGTCTCAGAAATGTGAGAGGAGATTTTGCTGGGGCAAATTCATTTAGGTTCTTAGTCTGTGGCCATTTGGTTTTGGATATTTTTTTTTTGTAAACCTTCTCCCACATATCTGCTCTTAAATTAATTTGTGTAAGTGTGACAAGCAAGCTTCACATCAGAAAGATGATGAGTTTCCAGCTTTCCTCCATTCTCACTTATCAAGATCTTTATTGTTATGTATACTTCCAAAGGTTACGGAGGGAAAATCCATAAGAGGAAAATCACCAGCAGACGTGATGTCTGGACGATGCTGAATTGTTTTTGGTGGAAAATAAGGATAAACACAATGGGTGGGTCTTTTGGCCTAATCATACAATCCAATTTACTACTGAAACCTTTGTTAGTCTCCCCCACACTTCCTGCCATAGTATTAATCACTGGCTCTTTTCCGTACTGAAATTAAGGCGGTTTCACTGACATTGCGTTGTAAATAATTCTTTGTTTGTGGAATGCACTGAATAAAAATGATGGCTCTCATTTTGGACCTTGCCCAAATATTGTTGAGTCTTATTTTTATGCAGTGGAAGCCCAGTCATTGCTGTCTAATCCCACGGAATTTCCTTTGTTTCAAACAACAAACACTAACACACCTGCGGCTCAACAAGCCGGACACAAAATGTGCTCACATGAATATTTGCACCATTTAATTTGTTGACTTGATTTTAAAAATATTCAACAACTGCTCTTTATGTAAAATCATAGAATCACAGAATCCTAGAATTGTAGAGTTGGAAGAGATCTTAAGGGCTATGAAGTCCAAGCCCTGCTATGCAGGCATACACAATCAAAGCATCCCGACAGATGGCCATCCAGCCTCTGTTTAAAAACCTCCAAAGAAGGAGATTTCACCACACTCTGAGGGAGCATCTTCCACTGTCAAACAGTTCTTACTGTCAGGAGGTTCTTCCTAACACTGAGGTGGAATCTCTTTTCCTGTAGCTTGAATCCATTACTCCAGGTCCTATTCTCTGGAATGGCAGCAAACTTGCTGTATCTTCATTATGACATCCCTGCTAATATTAAAAAAGGGCTATCATACCTTGGGCAAGTTACACTTTTTCAGCCTCAGACGATGGCAGTGGCAAACCCCCTCTGAAGAAATCTGCCAAGAAAATCTCATTATAAATTTGTTTTAAGCTTGCCATAAGTCAGAAAGGATTTGAACACACACAACAACAAAAAGAAATCATGGGGGATCTTGTCAAAGGTCTTAATGAAATCAAGGTACACTATATACCCAGCATTCCTTTCATTTACCAAGTTGGTAATTTTTATAGATAGACAGACAGGCAGGCAGATCAGATCAGATGAGATCAGGATCAGATTAGATAAATCTGGCGTGACTTGTTTTTGAGAAACTCATGCTGACTTTTAGTAATCACAACATTCCTTTCTAAGTGCTTACATACTGTCAGTTTAATGGTCTGGTTTAGAATCTGTCCTGGGATTGATGTCAGGCTGACTGGGTTGTAATTATTTGGGTCTTCTTTTTCTCTTTTCTGAGCCAAAAATTATTTTCCTATATCAAAATATACCAGTTATAACAAATACTATGTCATTGAAAATGTGGCATAAGAGCCAGTATGGTATAGTAGTTTGAGTGTTCAATTCCCAGCTTGTCCATAAAATCCACTGGGTGACTATGGGTAAGTCATAGTCTTTCAGCCCCAGGGGAAAGCAAGGATAAACCTCCTCTAAACAAATCTTGCCAAATAAACCTCATAATAGGTTCACCTTGGGATTGTTGTAAATCCTTGGTGACCAACCATCCTCCTTTTTCAGGATATGTCCTACATTTCAACCTTTACTCCAGGAAGAATTCCAAAATTTCCTCCATTTTGAGCATGACTAAGTAGCCCATTGAGTAATTCCATGTTTAGAGTTCTTCTTCAATAAATAATACACTACAGTATATGTAATATAGCTGTAAATACACCATATGAAATTAATTTATATTTATATTAGTGTTTCTGTGTTTCAATAACCATTGTATTAGGAGATTATTGATGGTTACATGGAAAAAATACAAAGCCAGAATAATAGATAAAATATCAGGCTGGATTTTGTCACAAGAGGCATTCCAAAGAAGAGAAATGGTTCAGAAAGATAACTGGATTACATACAAAAACTATTAAAATGAAATCTCAAGAACAACTAGTAAAGGAAGGTAATGAAATAAATTGGTTCCCATATAGACAGATTTTGGTGCAGTATAAAATTGACAAGACAATTTTTGGTTTTGAAGATAAAAATAAAGAATCTGAAATTTGTAAAATTATTATCCAAGAATCAAAAGGTCTAATTGGAAAGTTATATAATATTTTATTGAAAGTGAAATTGGAGGATGAAATAATCAAGGAGGTGATAGTTAAATGGGCAATAAATATTGGACACCCATTGGAATTAGATACTGTAGTTAGGAAAAAACATGGGAAAAGATAAATATACAGTATCACAAAGGTTAAGAGAGAACTACTACAAAATCTATTTTTGTTGGTATTTAACCCCAGACAAGATTTCAAAAATATACAAAAATAAAATCAACCAACGTTGGCAATGCAGAGAAGAACCAGGAACCTTTTACCACTACTGGTGTTCATGTAAAAAAGGTAGCAGGATATTGGGATATGGTTAACAAAACATTATGTGAAATGTTAGATATAAAGATGCAACACCAACCAGAATTCTACCTCTTAAATATGTTCAGTGACAAATTAGAGAATGAATATGGTAAAATCTTGTTTTACATGACCACAATAGCAATGTTAACTTTGGTTCAAAAATGGAAATTGAAAGATATCCCAAGTAAAAAAGAATGGCTGATGAAACTATATGACGCTATAGAAATTGATAAACTGACACTATTGCTAAGGGGAGAAACAATTGATAAGGTTAACAAGGATTGGACAAAAGTAATAAACTATTTAAAAGGGACATGGGGAGATACAGTAAGAGAGAATATATGATACACTCCCCCCCCCCCGGAATATTTTTGAATGTTGGCTGGTTGATTATCAAGGAGAAGATAGTTGCAAATAAACTATACAAAAAGTTAAAATGGGCAAACAGAGAGAATGGAGTTTCAGAGAATAAAGAATGTTGAAAGTCCAGATAATAGTAGCAAAGCAATCGGTGATTGATAGAAAGGAAGGAATGTAGGAAAGGTAGTAAGAAAGAAGGAAAGAAGGTGAGAAGAAGGTTAGTGTATCTGAGGAAGGTATGAGGATGTATAGAATGAAGGAGGAGGAAGATGATAAAAGGAAGGGTGGCTATAGAAGAAAGTAAGGAGAAGATGAGAGGTACATGGAAAAAGAGAGGATAAGGAGAGATTAAGAAGAATAAGAGGAGAGAAGGGAAGAATAGGTATAGAAAAGATTAAAAAAAGGATAATGGAAAGAAGGAAAGTAGGACGTAAAGGGAGATAAGTAAAGGAAGAGAGTAAAGGAAAGGTAGAAGGTTGGGATATTGAAAAGAGAAAGGGGACAAGAACTGGAATTAGATGATAGAATCAACAATGAATGTGTAAGGACTGTTTTGACACTGGATAAATAAATAAATAAATAAATAAAACTTTTATTTTTATCCCACTTTTCTGTGACGAGACAAAGCAAAGCGGCTCACAACATATTAAAATATCCACAATTACAAAATTATGGATAGACTGTCTCAATAGGTGTGGGCCTCTAGTTGGAGGTCTTTGAACAGAGATTGGTTGGACATTTCCAGGAATGTTTAGTTGTGTATTACAAGTAGTTAAACTGGATGTCCCTTGCAGTCCTTTGCAATTCTATGATTCTATGATCAATAGTGCCTTTTATTTAATAAAACACTGACCAATAGACAGAACTTGATCATTTTTGAAAAATAAAATTCTGGATGGAGAAAAACATCAGCATGAAAGCTTTAAGAATGTTGTATTCTATAAAAAAAAGTTTAAGTGGATTTATTTTGTGCTGAAGTGTGGCATTTAGCAGCAAGTACACTAGAATCTTGCACCATTTCCCAAAATATTTCTGTGGGAAAAGTTTGGCCTCTTACCCTTGATGGTTTGATTTTTCCAAACCACATGTGGGGTTCTTTTTCACTTTCCTTCTTTTCCCCCTTGCTGTGGGGCAGCTGCTATTTGTTAGATAAATGTGATGGTTGTTCCAGGGTAACATATTTCACAAACGACCTCAACAGGCACCAAAATATAAACAACTGTAACAATAAAAGTGTTTATTTTTACTTTTTGCAGGGGCTCACGTGAAAATCTGACCCAGGAGACAACTTATATTTCATTCTATCATCACGGTCTGCTAACTTAAACACAAGTGGGAGCCACTGAGAAAAAATATATTGTTAAGCATAACCCAATAGTCTAAATGGTGAAAGGTCCCAGCATATACTCTCGGTTTGGTTTCCATTGAATAAGACCACTGGAGATTTATAGCATAGGTGAATATGGTGAATATGGGTAGCATTAACGCCAAATAATGCACTAAGATATTTAACAGTCCCATGTAAGTCCCTGATTTGCTATCTATCTTGGTTTCATCTTTAAAAAACAAAACAGGTTTACATTTGTACATGTTCCCATGTGTGGGGACACACACACACACACACACACACAGAGTATGGTTTGTTATGCTGGGTGAAGGAGAAGTTCAATATGTAACATTCTCTTGTAGGAGGGCATAGGAGAATTTTGATTATGTTTAAATTAGATACAGGAGTTGGAGCCATTTAGTATATTCTTTAAAACATAAGGCAAGAAGGTGATAACTAAGAGAATGTAATGGCTTATGGCAGGGTAAGAATTACAACCATTGGGGACCATTGTGTTTGAATGTTACACTTCAAAATGGGTAGCTAAATTATTGGTTTATTAAACAATTAGCTCAGTAATTCCATTACTAGGCAGACCAGCTTGTGAGATGTTGGATTTAGTTCATCCAATTGACAACATACAAACAGTTGAATATCTAAATACAGGGGAGAAAACTGTTTAGCTTGTATCTGGAGATATTTCAACACCTAGGTGAATTTCAAGGTCATCATCTCAATACATATTATTCAGGGATGTCAGAGAGTGTTTTTTGCAATAAGATTAAAGAATACTTTGGCGCGTTACAGACCGCTGTGGAAAGTCGGCGGTCTGCCTGCGTCATCATTAGCGGCTGTGAGAAGCCCCAGCGGCCAAACCGCAAGGCTTCCCGCCGCCGCTAAGAAGAAGTGCCAAAATGGCACTTCTTCTTGCGCCGCGGAAATGACGCAGCAAGGAGCCAATGGCGCACTCGCCACGTCATTTCCATGGCACAACGTCCAGATGCTACGCGTCCGCGACATCAACATGGCGCCCCCCATCTGTATAGGGCGCTGCCATTTTGTACGCGCAGAGCACGTACTAGGGTTAGGGGCATGAAGAAGTCACACCCCTTCCTAATCCTAGTACATGCTCCGCGCGTACTATATGCCCGTCTGTAACAGGCCTTTGTGTCAAATGAAAAATGAATTATATCTAAGATTGTAGACTCTACAGGCTGGGTGAGCAGTCTTATCATTATGGGAGTGGGTTTTCATGTGTATGTATTGATCCATTAATAAAGTAGTTCAGAGACAGCATTGTACCATTCATACAGTAGAGGAAGTTTTGAGTCACTTAACTGGAAAGAATATCTTTACAATTACAGATGTGAAAAATGGTTATTGGCAGATGAGACAGGGTAAAACTTCATCAAGACTATATACATTCAATACACCTTGAGGAAGGTATTGTTTTAGTCACCTACTGTAAGTCCTCAAGTGAAGTTATTCAACAAAAACCCTTAGGAAACGGCTGAGCTACATGATGAACTTTTTCAGATCTTACTCCAAAACATAAGAGCAAATAATAAGATGAATGGGATAAAAATAAAAGGAATCTAGTATAAGATCAAAGCCTTTGCAGATGACTTAATGGTGTCCTTATCTAATCCCATTCAGGATGGATTAGAATTAATGAATAAATTAATGAAATATAAAAAGATATCCCGATTAAAAATAAATAGCATCAATGTTAACAAAAAAATTAAATTCAAATAATATACAAACATTGTAAGAGTTGATTGGGATGAAAGTAAAGAAAAAGGTTACATATCTGGGCATAATGATCTCTGATAAAAACATCAAGTTGTATGGGAATAATTATAAACCAATGTGGATTAATATAAAGAAAAACATACAAAAGTGGAAAAATTTAGATCTCACATCAAAATGAATGTACTTCCAAGGATTCTCTTTTTATTTCATACTATGAGTTGCCTTTTAAAGAATGGCAGAGAGACATTACCAATTATACATGGAACACAAAGAAACCTAGAATAAAAATAAATATTTGCAAGATGCAAACAAAAGAGGGGGAACTGGCTTTACCCGATCTTAAGTTATATTATGACGCCGTCTGTTTAGTTTGGTTAAAAGATTGGATTCATTTATCTGATTGTTAAAGCTAGAGGGGGCAGATCTGAGATTCCATTGGCACGCCTATTTATTTTACAATAAAGAAAAGGCCAATCAAGCCTTCAAAAATCATTATATGCATAATTCATTAATAAGAATTTGGCATGAATATAGGAAAAGAATTGAGGCTCTATATAGTGGCAGTCAAAAAGTTGGAGAAGATTGACTAAAATAAAAGGATATTATACCTTTCAGGGGAAGTATAAAATATGAAAACTTTAGAAGAGCTTAGAGAACAGGGCTTGAATTGCACCTGGTTTTTCTACAAGCAATTAAAAGAAAGATATTTTATGGATAAAAAACATGTTGGAATCGGGAATAGTGAGAAAAAGCTTGAATTGGAATTATTATCTAAAAAAGGACGCCCCTTACTTAGGTTGTATAAATGTCTTTTGGAAATCTCATTGGAAGAAGAGATCATAAAAGAGAACATGGTAAAATAGTCTCAGAATTTTGGTTATAATTTAGAATTATGTCAATGGGAACTGACTTGGAATAAAAGGTTAAGTTATACCAAATACCAGAATTTAAAAGAAAGCTACTATAAAAACAGATAGTACCTCACACCAAAAAAACTATGTACAGTGTGCCCTCCCCTTATGTGGGGATCCATTCCAGATCCCTCTGCATAAGGGGAAATCAGCATATGCTGAAGCCCCGTAGTAAGTAATGGGGCTCATGTCCACGGTGCACAACAGCACAGCAGTGCACACACGCCATAGGCACACGCCCCATTAGTTCTTCTGGGGGGCACAATGGGCTCTTCCGGTGAAAGCTGCATATTAATAATAATAATAATAATAATAATAATAATAATAATAATCTAGCTCAAGGCACCAAAGGAGGGACAAAGGAATGAATCTTAGAGAGCACTCATTTATGTTTAGAGAGCATGGAATGAAGGAAATGCTGTGGATGTAATGTATCTTGATCTCAGGAAAGCATCAACAATGGGCTGAAGCAGCTGGCATGGAAGGAGTGGCCAGTCAGGCTGGGCCCATGTTAACTGTATGGACCCACATCTGAATCAGGTGACCACTGCAGTCCCAAGGTGGAAGCTGGCAGGAGCAGATTAAATCCGCTTCTAGAAGGGCTGGCTCTTGCAGGCTTAGCGAGGCCTCGGCATGGCTTCCAGCCACTTTGGGGGCATAGGTCATCTAAATGCCATGCCCCCAAAGCAGGCACAATCTATTTTATTTGGCCTGTCTGTTTCAGGCCAACACCCTCCATTATATGCTTGCAAAAAAGCCAGTAAAATGTGGGTTAGACCATGCTACTATTAGGTGGATTTGTAATTGTTTGACTGGTTGAATCCAAAGCATGCCACAGGGTTCTCTCAAGAACCAGTGCTATTAACATTTTTATCAATGACAGATGATGGAATAGAGAGCATGTTTCCCAAATTTTAAAATGATACCAACTTCGGAGATGTAGCCAATACCCCCAGAGGACAGGATCAGAATTAAAAATCACTGTAATAGATTGGAATAGATTGATAGGGAATGTTCTGTGAGCTTGAATCGATTTGAAGCTCTTTCCCTTATCAAGGAGGACGAGGAAGAGCAGCATGGACAGACTTCAGGGACAGAGCAGGGGAGCCTGAGAGTTCCACCAGAGGGAACAGTCGCTGCTAAGCCTTGGAGGAGGCATGTGGTCGTAATGGGGGACTCCTTGCTAAGGGGTACAGAAGCAGTCATTTGTAGGCCTGACAAGATGTCTTGAGAGGTGTATTGTCTCCCCGGGGCAAAGATCCGTGATGTGACAGAGAGGCTGACAAGACTGGTCAAGCCTACTGACCAATACCCCTTCCTTTTGGTCCATGTGGGAACCAATGACACTGCAAGACACAGCCTTAAGAACATCAGAAGGGATTATGAGGCTCTTGGTAGGAAGCTGAAAGAAATGGATGCACAAGTTGTCATCTCGTCTCTTCTGTCAGTTGAAGGGCATGGTCCAGGAAGGGAGAGGGAAATAGCGGATGTGAACAACTGGCTCCACAGATGATGCCACCGAGAACTATTTGGATTCTTCGATCATGGGCTGCGGTTCCATGAGGAGGGACTTCTTGCAACAGATGGGTTGCATCTCACACCAGTTGGAAGAAATGTTTTTGCCAACAGTCTCAAGAATTTGATCAGGAGGGCTTTAAACTGAGTTTCATGGGGGAGGGAGACAATATTAAGGAAGGTGAAAGGGCTGAAAAAAATAGCCAAACTGACACAGAGGAAACAAGACAAATAGTGCAAGGACCCAACAGTAGGAGGCAAAAAAACTTGCACAGGCAGCAAGTAAAGGGGACCCTTGGTTTGCGATGTCTCTACACTAATGCACAGAGCATGGGAAATAAGCAAGATGAACTCGAACTCCTAGTACAACAAAGCAAATATGATATAATAGGCATCACTGAAACCTGGTGGGATGAATCTCATAAATGGAATGTAGAAATAGAAGGGTATAACCTTTTTAAGAGAAATAGGCCAAACAGGAAAGGAGGAGGAAAAGCACTATATATCAGAGATATTTACACCAGGGAAGAGATCCAAGACATCAGTACTGGCAGCCAGGTGGAGAGCGTCTGGATAAAAATGAAAGGGGAGAGAAACAACGAGGATGTTATGGTGGGAGTCTCCTACAGAAGCCCCAGGAAGATGGAGGAATTGGATGATGCTTTCTACAACAGATGACTACACACTCAGAAAGGAGAGATGTAGTAGTGATGGGTGATTTCAACTATCCTGATATTTGCTGGAATTGAAACTCAGCAAAATCCTCAAGGTCTAGCAAATTCCTCACTTGCCTCGAAGACAATTTCATTGTCCAAAAACGGGAAGAGGCAACAAGGCGGTCAGCAAATATCAGAATAGTTGAAGTTACCCATCACTACTACAACTCTCCTTTCTTAGTGTGTAGTCATCTGTTGTAGAAAGGCATCATTCACTTCCTCCATCTTACTGGGGCTTCTGTAGTAGGCTCTCCAGCTGGCTGCCAGATGCTCTCCACCTGGCTGCCAGTATTGATGTCCTGGATCTCTTCACTGGTGTAAATATCTCTGACATATCTCCCACGGGGCTCTGTCCTGGGCCCAGTGTTATTCAACATCTTTATCAATGACTTGGATGGAGTAAAGATCGCCCCTTTGGGGCGGCCTGCACCCGCCCCTTTCCCTGACAGATGGGGGCCTCAGCTGCTACAGCGGCAGCCCTGGAGGCCCCAATCCGCCAGTTTTCCTGGCCTTGGGCAAGCGGCAAAACACCACTTCCCCACAGCCTGGAAAGGGGTGTCCTTGGGGCTTCATGCCCAAAGGACACCCCGGCAGCAGCAGGGAAAGGGAGAAAGGGGCCGCTTGGCTCCTTTCTCCCAGTATTACTTGCACGGCCATTTAAAGGCCGTGCCAGAGATACATGCGGCCAAAGGAGCTTCGAAACGGAGCTCCTTCTGGCGCCGCTGTTTGGCTGCGGTGCAGTCGTGACGTTGTAATGGCAGCGGCCATGTAGAAAGAGCGACGTCATTACAATGTTCTAGGACGCCCCGAGTCAACCCTATCACGTATCCAGGCTGGCACTTTGCACAAGTCTGGATACCGCCTTGCATGACAGAATTGGGGGCATACTCATCAAATTTGCAGATGACACCAAATTAGGAGGAATAGCTAATACCCCTGAGGACAAGATCAAAATTCAGAACGACCTGAATAGAAAGCTGGGCCAAAGCTAACAAAATGAAATTCAACACGGAGAAATGTAAGGTATTGCACTTAGGGCGGAAAAATGAAATGCACAGATATAGGATGGGGGACACCTGGCTGAACGAGACTACGTGTGAAATGGATCTAGGAGTCCAAGTAGACTACAAATTGAACATGAGTCAACAGTGTGATGTGGCAACCAAAAAGGCCAATGCAATTTTAGGCTGCATCAATAAAAGTATAGTGTCTAGATCAAGAGAAGTAATAGTGACATTGAGAAACTGGAGGGTGTCCAAAGGAGGGAGACTAAAATGGTGAAGGGTCTGGAAACCATGTCCTATGAGGAACGACTTAGGGAGCTGGGGATGTTTAGCCTGGAGAAGAGAAGGTTAAGAGGTGATATGATAGCCTTTTTTAAATATTTGAATGGATGTCATATTGATGAGGGAGCAAGCTTGTTTTCTGCTGCTCCAGAGAACAGGACCCAGAGCAATGGAGGCAAGCTGCAGGAAAAGGGATTCCACCTAAACATTAGGAGGAACTTCCTGAATCCTGACAGTAAGGGCTGTTCAACAGTGGAACACACTCCC
The DNA here is from genome assembly GCF_019175285.1 of Sceloporus undulatus. NCBI lineage: Eukaryota > Metazoa > Chordata > Lepidosauria > Squamata > Phrynosomatidae > Sceloporus > Sceloporus undulatus. The sequence continues at coordinate 145,692,356 of NC_056524.1, read as the reverse complement.
TCGGAGTGTGGTGGAGTCTCCTTCTTTGGAGGTCTTTAAGCAGAGGCTGGATGACCATCTGTCAGGGATGCTTTGATGGAGAGTTCATGTATGGCAGGGGGTTGGACTGGATGGCCTTGTGGATTCTTCCAACTCTACGATTCTATGATTCTATGAAAAGCTGGCCCAAAACTAATTAAGTGAATTTTAACAGGGAGAAATGTAAGGTACTACACTTGGTCAGTAAAAATGAAATGCACAAATATAGGATGGATGACACCTGGTTTGACAGCAGTGCATGCAAAAGGGATCTAGGAGTTTTAGTGGGCCTCAGTTTGAACATGAGTCAGCATCGTGATGCAGCAGCCAGAAGAGCCAATTCAATTCTAGGCTGAATCAACAGGTGTAGTGTGTCTAGATCAAGAGAAGTAATAGTGCCACTTCATTGTGCTTTGATTAGACCTCACCTGGAATACTGTAAAGCCCTATACAGCTTTATCAGGGTATTTTGATATAAGCCTGTCAAGATTTTAAATAATAATAATAATAATAAATAGTAAATGCTTTATTTGTATACCGCCCTTCTTCCAATCAGGGCGGTGCACACATAAATAACGTATACAATATACAATATAAAAGAACATAAAACAAAATTAAAATATACATTAAAATCAGATATTAGCCAGCTCATCATTGGCTATCGGGGGGGGGGGGGGGGCTTAACTAGAACTTGTATCAGGGAACGCTCGCTCTTAACAGGAAGGTTTTTAATCCTTCCTGAACTGGGCAGGGATGGGTAGCATTTGTAGGAGACCTTTTCTCAGTCTACTACTTTCAGAGGTAAATTTGATTGTGACATGAGAGAAGGCCTTCTCAGTTACTGCTATCAGACTGTGGAATGTCCTTCTCAGTGAGATTTGGCTCTCCCTCTTCCCTCTTGTCAGAGATCTTGACAAGGATCTTTTTATTCAGGAAGGCCTTCAAAACTAAATGGAAACGGTGGGTCTGAAGTATTAAAATATTAAAAACTAGTTTCAAATTTTGATTAATATTGTATTTTAAAGTGGTGCACTGAAATGTTTTAATAAATGTATAATTTAATATTTATAATACACTGTTTTTATTGAGATGATTTTAATATGTTGTGAGCTGCCTTGTGTCTCAATCTTATGTGAAAGTCAAGATATAAATAAATAACTTTAAAAAGTAAAATAAGATAACATTCACTGAAGATATGCCCTGCACATAGGTGCAAAAATCTAAGTATATGATGGGAGTCTTTGGCTAAAATGGTCTTGCTATTTTCCATGGGTTGTAGGCTGAATATGAGGCAACAGTGCCATGCAGCTTCTAAAACAAGGTAATGCAATCTCAGTTGTTCAAGGAGAACAGAAGGATTGTATAAGAACTCTAGCCTATGTGAGAAAGCTGCCATGGCTGCCACCCTCTCAGCCCTATACCACTAAAAAAGGAGTACTACAAATACTTATTAGCATCTATTTTATTTACTCTGTAGTTAAAATGTACAAAAAGCCTCCAGATGGGTAAAATTCTCAGGAAGATTCAAGACTTCCCAGTGGTTTTTGTATTTGCATATGAATAGGTTTGCATGCAGTCTCTTTCTTGAAATATCATGGGGATCTTTCCCTCCCTTGCTCTCTTTTTCCTTCTAATTACCAGTCACACCCAGTCTCATGTAATATTTTAGAATCTGATTTTCACAAATTTCCACAGTGTCTTTTAAAAAAGAAATCCAGGAGTTGTAGTCTTTAGCAATATTACACTAGTTAAACATTAGGATCCTGTGAGAGAGTGAACAGGCAGGCCCAGCTCCATCAGGGCTAGCCTGAAGAAAGAGAGCCCTCCCTCCAGTCCATTTGCCTTGGTCCAGGCCTCAGAGGGAGAGGATAACCACTGGACCTCATCCCCGTTCCTACCACCATTCCCTTCTCCTTTTGTGTTGTGTCTTTTAGATTGTAAGCCTGAGGCCAGGGAACTGTCTAATGAAAAATAATAATTGTAAGCTGCTCTGATAGCCTTTAGGGCCGAAGGGCGGGGTATAAATACCATAAATAAATAAATAATTAAATAAATTTTAGTGCCAATCTTCCTTTGTCCCTGATTTGATCCCTGTGGAATCTGTATTTTGGAAACAATAGTTACATTTATGTGGCAAAAATAGAGGTTTGCTGCTGTTTTGATTGCTGTTTTCCCCCTATTGGTAATGTATACAATCTATAAAAATATATTTAGGTAATAACAACTGTGCCTGATATATAAATGAAACTTGGTAGTTTCACTGATGGGAGTTGTAGTGTTTGTTCTGGGGGAAAATAATTGCCTGGCTAGAGAATGCACACATGTGTGTGGGAAGATACTGGTACTGGATTCCATCAAAGTCAGTCTCATGGGAAATCTGAAAGAGGTTAAAGTGAAAGTATAAGAGAGAGGTGGATAAACCAGGATGGATACAAGAGTGTTTTGGTTTAATGTACAAATCAAGGTAAAGCCTGATAATTTATGGAGAGGGATTGTTTATTCTGTGCTTATATTTGGGAATTATGTTACTTCTGTCTACAGAAGTCATACTGTTAACTTCTTAAATTACTGAAATAAAGTTTTGCAATTGAAATACAGATGACTGATTTACTGAATTCAAAGAAGTGGGTGATTCTGAAAAGAGTGAGCCTTGGTGCCACAATGACTGGAACTGAAGGAAGAAGCTAACAATGTAAATAGGTGGATTATCTGGAGACTCTTTACAAGCCTTACCAACTGTAGCAAATTACTGAGTTAGGGGCCGTTTACACTTGTGATTTACAACGATTTAAAATACACCGTTTTAAATAACACCGATTCAAAATAACCCTGGTCTTATCCCTTCTTCGTTCTCATTTACCAACTAATTCGTTTTAAGTGATCCGCTTGCGTTCCTATTCAAATAAAACAGTGTATATATAAACCGGTTTTAGCCTTATTTCGTTCCCACTCACCATTTTGGGGCTGTCAATCAAAGCAACGTCATCAAAACGTCACTTTTAAATTTCGTGGGGTTTTTTTTATAAAAGAGCCAATGAGGAGGCACTTAAAGTGCGGCGGGAAAGGGAAGGAGGATAAGATGTGAGGAAAGGGAGAATAACCTTCCTTCTCAAACAAAGAGCAGGCTTGCATTTTTTTCCCTTCTGTCTCCTGGGGGGAGGACAGGACAGAAGGTTTTGGGTTACTCCTCTGCTCTGCGAGGCTGTGTGTGTGTTTAGGAGGGAAAGGAGGGGTAGCTTTGCCCACAGCTGGGAGCCTGCGCTTGCAGGGTGAATTCTGAAGACAGATTTTTTTTTCCCTTCCTTTTTCCTCCCTCTCTGGTCTCTCCCTTCGAAGGAAGGGGAGTCGTGCAATTATCCGTGGGGAAGGATGGTTGAGGGGAGAGAGAAACTGCCTCCCCAAAGCACTTCTGCTAGGCTGCTGCCTTTGAAAAAAGACCCCAGAGAGGCTGGCGGAGGCTGCTTGCTTAGGGAAAGCTCCTTCCAGAGGAACTATGATGGGTTTTGCAGGACGGATCCCCGCTTCATGGCTCTATAGACAGCCCAGGGAGGGAGCACTCTTCCCCTCCATTACAAATGGTGTTCATTGATACACACACAAACACACACACACACACAGGGTTTCCTTATCTCCCCCGAGATTGCTGTGCAGCAACCCTCTCCTTGAGTGGCACGGATGCTGAAGAGATTAAGCGCCTGTAAACCATTAAAATAAAATAAAAATTAAAAAAATCCTTATCTCTTATTGAAAGACCGCAGCAGAAAAAAGGGGTGAGGGAAGCAAAAGATGGCGATGGCCACAACAGATGGGGACAGAAAGGGCGACTCCCCCAAGCCGGCCCATCGCTCGGCTCCTCCCATCCAGCTAACCCGATTTCAGAGGCTGATCGTTCCCATTTAAATAACCTGATTCCTATCCTGAATCAAGGAAAAAATAGAAGGTTCGACCCTTCTATTTTTTTAACGCGGGTTATACGCCTTTAACGCGGTTTATAAAAAGAACCAAAAAATGAATCGATTTCAAATGGGAACGCATGCGGGGTGATCTAGAACCATTCTAGGTTTAAATCGGGTTCAAATGGGCACGCTACTTTCTGAATTCGCTTCGTAACCCACGTTATACCCCAGTGGAAACGGCCCCTTAGAGAAATGCACATAGTCCTTTTGACTGGAGCTGAGCTCACCAAAACTGGAGCTTTTGTTCCCACCTGGAGATAACCCCTGAAAATTGGAGACTCAGGTCCAGGACCTGAGATCTGGCAGTCCAAAAGGTCAATATAGAATCAGAGCTGGAAAGGGCCAAGGCTGGATCCAAAAATGCACTTCAAAGTGCAAAGTGCAAAAACAAGAATACAGATGTATAGTAAGAAAACAAAAATAATGACTACAGATCACCTACATAACTTTAAAGCCAAGTATTTATAGAAATGGAGGCTACAGTCTCTATAGAAATCATCAGAAGACTAAGAGGCCGTATAGACTGGCGATAAATGCTGGCATTGGGGCAGAGTGGGAGCATGGTGACTGCACACCACATGTCCTGCCTCTGCCCCCATGCTGGCATGACTCCCACCACATGGGAAAAGGCATCATGGTACTCCCTTGGCGCAGCATGTACATGCGCTGCACTAAACAAGAACTGAATAGCTGCTGTGCCGGCAGCTATGGCACCCTTTCCACAGCTCCTTTTTGCGCCACGGAAAGGCCAGATTGGAGCCACAGTATGCGGGGGCCATGGGCCTGATCTGGTTAGGAAAGAGCAGCATCCCGCCACCCCTTAGGGGCTGTCTGTACAGCGCCTAAGGCTTGGAAAGGCATCTGTGCAGGAATAAGATCCTCAAGTATAAAAATGTATCATTAAATACCAAAGTTAGGATCATCCATGCAATAGTATTTCTCATTTCTATGCATGAAAGGAAAAGATGGAAAGCGATGAAAGCTGACAGAGACAATTTGAAATGTGGTGCTAGTTTTACAGATACAATCTGTAAATCTAAAAATCAAGTGTGGCTCGAGAGCAAATGAAATCTCAACTCTCACCAGATTCCAAATTTACTGAGGGTGTATTATGATCTTCTGACATGTCTCATTGAAAGAGACAAAAACATCCAGTAAAATGGAAGGTAGTAGGAAAGTGGGAAGACCATAACACAGATAGATTAACTCAATGAAGCCACAGACCCAGCCCCAAGTATGCAGGAATTGTGCAGGCCAGTGATGGCAAGGTTCTGTGGAAATCTCCAGTTCATAGGGATACCATAAGAAGTCAGTGTAAGAAGTCATTAAAGATTAAGGTTTTCCCTTGACATGAATGTCAAGTTGTAGAAGGCAGTGCTCATCTCCGTTACTAAGCCAAAGAGCCAGCACTGTCCAAAGATGACTGAACCGAATGCTGTTACCTTCCCACTGAAATGGTACCTATTTATCTACTGTATATACTCGTCTATAAGTCGAAAAATTTATGCCAAAAATGGATCCCAAAATCCTGGGTTGACGTATACACGGGTCTATATGGTAATGTGGCTCAGAAAAATGGCGACTGCGGCTCTTTCCAGGGAGTGGGGGTTGAGTGGCATGTCCTTTAGTCCAGGGAGACTGCCCTTAAAAGAAACGCTGCCTCCCTCCCTCCCTCAGTCCCCCACCGGTCTCCTCACCTCTCCAGGGACAGAGTTGCAAGCTTCCCTGCTTCTCATCCCTTTTCCTCTCCCTTTCCTTCAGCCAGGATTAGGGAATAGTTTATTTCAAACATGAGCTGCCTTTCCCTGAGAGAGGAATGCTCGCAGAGCGGCTGGGAGATTTCACCAGATCAGATTCTTCAGGAAAGGAGCGGGCCTTTAAAGGAGCAGAAACACTTACTCACTGGAGCCACTCAGGAAAAGAAAAAGGAGCTGGAAAGAAGGTCTCTTTCTTTGGTGAAATCTCCCAGCTGCTGCTTGAGCAGCTAGCATGCAAACCAGGCTTTCTCAGTGAAAGGGGAAGAGAGCTCTCCTCATCTTTTCAAAGGGGAAGAAACTAATCCCTAACCCTGGCTCCTCATCCTGCAGAGTCCTAAGGGAGAGGAAAAGGGACAAGGCGCAAGCAAGGGAAGAAAGGAGAGACGTAGGGATGGCTCCACAGTTGCAGCAGAGTGGCGTGGGACGGAGGCAGGGAGGGAAGGGCAGTCTCCCTGGACAAAAGGAAGAGAGGGCTGTTAATTTCCTCACTTTTTAAAGGGGGAAAAACTCTAACACTGGCCATAGCTATGGCTGGGAGAAGCCAGCTTGCCTGATTTCACCAGCATCAGGAAAAAGAAAAAGGGGAGAGCTCTATTTAGCTCAGTGGTTCCCAAACTCTGGCCTTCCAGGGCTTTCAGACTTCAGCTCCTAGAATCTCAGGGCATTAGCTAAAAGGGCTGAATCTTCTGGGAGTTGAAGTCCAAAAACCTGGAGGAGCAAATTTGGGAACCACTGGTTAGCTGCTCTGTTCTTAAAGGGGCAGAAACCTAACACTTGCTGGAGTCCAAACTGAAAGGGAGGGGGGAAAGAAGCCTCTCTTTAACTCTTTCCTCTCCAAAATATACAAAGGAACAAACAAATCTGAGCAGCCTTTTGAGTTAGAGAGCCCCAAGGCAGAAGCATAGGAGAGAGGGAGCACTGGGGATGGCAGGAGAGATGGCTCTTTAGAGCTTGCCCTCACAGAGCACCAAAAGGCAAGCAGAGCAGCAGGGATGGCTCAGGGGCAGCAGCCACTGAAAGGAGCACCAAGAGGCAAGTGGAGCAGAGGGACAGTGACTGCACTCTCGACTTATCCACGGGTCATATTAAAATCCATAATGTTGGCTCCCAAACCCCACCTCGACTTATACATGAGGTTGACTGATACACGAGTATATATGGTACTTGCATTTGCATGCTTTCAAACTGCTAGGTTGGCAGAAGCTGGGACTAATGAAGAGAACTCACCCCATCATGCAGCACTTGGGCCTCAAACTGCCAACTTTCTGACCTTACCATCATCAGAATTGGTGTCTAACAACAAATTATTTGCTAACTTCTACAGAATGGCAATCTTTTCTGTACTATTAACACGTATGTGTGAGCATACATCTTTGAGTGCCTCAGTGTCTCCTCTGCTGTTGGAAAGATTAATCGAGTCTATGCCCAACAATATTTGTTAATAAGTAAATGTCATTCGATATAAATATGCCATTCTAAGTTTGAGGAATAAATGGAAGAATGAACTTTATGATCAGTTACAGCTTTGGCCTACATAGCTGATATATCTGTGGATTTTAAACTCTCATATAACAAACTTCATGTATATTCAACAATTTTCTAAGGTAAAGGTTTAATACATCTACCAAATGCTGTAATTCTTCATATGTATCTTTAAATATGTCATCCAGTTTTGATCAGTGGTAGTTTCTCGTTGGAAAAAGGCTGTCAGTTAAATTAATTTTTTAATCTTTGAATTTTGTGGACTTACATATTTGTTTGCATCTTGAAAATTAATTTTTAGTTGATGGAAATGGATTCTCTGTGCCCCTCAGTGGTTAAAATATTTTTATTACTAAGTTGGGAAGAAAAAACATGATGATCCTCACTGGATGGATGTAGGAATTCATAACCCTTTCAGTATTTGGATTTGAGCATATAAAGCATATGCAACTTGGCATTGAGATGTATCTGGTAATCCTTTCTGTTTGTACATAAATGGCTTCTCATTTATTCATTTGCAGTTTATTTCTTGCTTGCTTATTCTTTGATTCAGTTGGTTGCACTGTTTTTTAAAATTTTTCCTTTTATGTCTTCCTTGCTTTTCTTGTTTCACCTTAATATTATTGCTTCAAAAGAAAAAGAAAAAAAGAGTACCCAAAATGGCTAAACATCGTCCAAAAGGAAGTAAACAGTGTTTGTAACATTAAAAATGTAACATTGTTATCTGTGTTTACATTACTTTTTAAACAGTAATAATGTTCTTCCCTTGTTGCACCACCAGAGGCAGTTTTGTTACAACTAGCATTGGCCCTGAACAAACGGGCACCCAAGTACATACTCTGTACCTACTAGGGTTGTCTAGGGGTGTCTCTTTTAGATGCCCGCAACCCTAGTAGGTACAGAGTACACACAAAATGGCGGCACCCTGTTCACATGGGCGCCGCCATTTTGACGTAACGGATGCCTAGTGTCCGCACGTCGCAGCACCCAGGTGACGTCGTGAGTGTGCCAATGGCGTACTGCAGCATCACTTGTGTGCCGCAAAAAGAAGCCGCTTTTTGCGGCTTCTTTTTCCACCACCAGGAAACCTCACCGTTTGGAGGCTGAGGCTTCCCGCCGGTGGAAATGGAGGTGGCAGCAGACCACCCTTTTTGGGCAGTCTGTACACCGCCAACATTACCTTTAATGTGTTACCTCCAAACTCACGATTCCCTTGTTGTTCCTATCACTTCCTTGAAGATTAAATTGTCAGCAAGGCATATTATATCTTTCATTTTTAGCAAACCTTGGTTTCCAGATTTGGCGTGTTCAATGAATACCATCCACATATTTGGGAGCTACTTGGAAAACCTTTAAAAAGTGACTTTTCTTAAATTTAACTGAAATCTACTTTAAACTATGATTAGGTGTACAATTGGAAGGAGACCACCCCCTAGTGGCAATGACAAGTTATGCATGTATACAACATGTTTACTTTTAGGATGTTCTTTATTTTTACAAAATAATTATGCAAAGATGCAGCCTGGACTGGAAGCATATAAGAGCTTCCTATTCCGCCAGGCTTTTCCCCATGTGCCTTAATGCTATCTGTTATCTCCCCTTGATGATGTATACTGTTCGATCCAGCTATTTGTTATGGTTTTAATGTTTTATATGATAACAGGTATTAGATGTTGTATAGTTTTTAATTGGTATGGGTGGTTGATTTGCACATAGTGGGGGATATATGTTGTTTATAATTGTTGTTTGTTGTATTTTTTTTGTTGGAAACCGCTATGATCTACACAGGAATAGCGGTATGTAAATAAATATTATTATTATAACCATAAGTCTCAAGTTGCATCCTCTGACCTGTGCAAGTAATGGCCAGTTACACACCGGCACTTTAGTGCGTGACGAGCATGCACTAGGATTATAAAAGGGCGGTGCTTCCGCACCGCCCTAACCCTAGTGCGTGCCCGTCATGCACTAAATGGCGGCGGCCCTTCCATATGGCCGCTGCCGTGAGGACTTCACGGCCGTGCCACCTCTAGACAGGGTGGCGCAGACGTGACGTCCTCAATCCGCGGCAGGGCGCCTAGGGCGCCCTTTCCGCGGACCAGGAAGGAGCTCCGTTTCGGAGCTCCTTCCTGGTCCGCAGCGCCGCTTTGCTTCACTGGGCGCAACCTTCAGACGGCTGTGCCCAGCGAAGCAAAGGAGAAAGGGGCCCCTTTCTCCCCCTCCCCGCTGCCGCGGGGTGTCCTTGGGGCTTGAAGCCCCAAGGACACCCCTTTTCAGGCGTTTTGCTGCTTCCCCGCAGCCCGAAAAGCGGCGGATCGGGGCCTCAGCAGCTGCCGGTGTACCCACTGATGCCCCAATACTCCAGAGAAAGGGGCGGGTCCAGACGGCCCCAATGGGCAGTCTATAACCCGCCAATATTTGTTATTTTTTCATCTGTGGAGCAAATGTAACTTGGGAGGGAAGTTACTAAATAAAGGCTCTTCAGAGAAAGAAGTACACCCCACCACACACCTTCTTGAACAAATTTCCAAACCAGATTGCAATGTCCTACTACTACTTCAAATAAAATAAAAACAAATAAATGAGGTGTGAAGATGAAGAAACAGCCATTCAACAAATGTCATCATCCCTTCAACTCTCCAAGTGAGGAAGGGACAGTGCTCATTAATCCTCTGTTGTCTTACTTTTTCATCTGTTTTCAAAATGTTCAGGTTTTCCTCTCCTCCTCCCCTTTTGACCAGGGCAAACTGAATTATAGAATCATAGGCTTGGGATAGACTGCCTGAAAGGGGCGGCCTGTTGGCGGCCTATTTTCCTGCAGAGGGAAGTCACAGGCATAAGTGCAGTGCAGCAACACACAGACATCGTGCGGCCCTTACGTAACAATGGTGGCACCCGTGTACACAGGGCACTGCCATTGTTACACCACCTGTATGTTCAAGGGTTAGGGACTGTGCGGTTGCCGCACGGTCCCTAACCCTAGAATTGGTGCTGGTAGGCTGCTTTATGGTGGTATGTACCACGCCATAGAATATTAGAGTTGGAAGAGACCACAAGGGCCATCCAGTCCAACCCCCTGCCATGCAGGAAGTCTCAATCAAAGCATACCCAACAGATGGCCATCTAGCCTCTGTTTAAAGACTTTGAAGGAGGGAGACTCCACCACTCGCTGAGGGAGTGTGTTGCACTGTCGAACAGCCCTTACTGTCAGAAAGTTCCTCCTAATGTTGAGGTGGAGTCTCTTTTCCTGTAGCTTGCATCCATTGCTCCGGCTCCTGTTCCATGGAGCAGCAGAAAACAAGCTTGCTCCCTCCTCAGTATGACATCCCTTCAAATATTTAAACAAGGCTATCGTATCACCTCTTAACAGTCTCTTCTCCAGGCTAAACATCCCCAGATCTCTAAGTCATTCCCCATAGGTCATGGTTTCCAGACCCTTCACCATTTTAGTCGACCTCCTTGTAGTCTCGTTCTGCCAGGTGTCCCCCATCCTCACTGGACAATAACTGTTCGGATCCTCTTTCTCTCTTTTTGAAGATGGGGACGTTTGTCCTCCTCCCGTCTGCTGGAACTTCTCCTGGTCTCCAGGAAAGATTATTGCCAATGGCTCCGATATTACATTTGCCAGTACTTTTAATACTCTTGGGTGTAATTCATCTGGTCCTGGAGACTTATATTCATTTAGATTAACAAGGTTTCTTTACTTATTCTCTGCTGAATTTCCCCTACTTTGTCCTCTGCCCCATTTTCCTCAGGTTGAGCACCCTTTGCCTTTTCTGAGAACATTGAGGCAACTAAGGTATTGAGTAATTCTGCCTTTTCTCTGTTCCTTGTTAGCATTTTGCCATCTTCTCCACGCAGTGGCCCTACCATTTCCTTCTTCTTCCTTTTGCTGCTGACATACCCCCCAAAGCCCTTTTTATTGTTCTTAACCTCTCTAGCAAGCCTGAGTTCATTCTGCGCTTTAGCTTTTCTGACTTTGCCCCTACACGTGGTAGCTATTTCTTTGAATTCCTCTTTGGTGATTGCCCCCTTTTTTCCATTTCTTATACATGTCCCATTTAAAATGTAGCTCAGTTGAAAATTCTTTAGACATCCATCTTGGTTTCTTGAGACACCTCCCATTTTTCCTCATCATTGGAACTTTTTTAAAATTGTGCCTTTAGTATCTCCATTTTGAGATGCTCCCATCTGTCCTGAACTCCCTTCTCTTCCTGACCACAGGATCACCCCCAGTCCTAGGCTTTTTTGTTTAAAAAAATGCATGACTGTGAGATCTGGTGTCAGTCCTGTGCTCAAAAAATAAAACTCATTTGAATCAAAAGAAGCTTTATTGATGAACTCATGCAGAATGCATCCATGTTTTTGCAAAGTATGAAACGAAAAGGAACTATTCCAACTACTTACCTCTCCCAAGCCCCTCCCAACCAATCCCAATTCCCAAGCTAAAGCAACTAAAAGCTGAAGTCGCCATAGATACCATTTCTGTTTATACTCCCCTTCTTTTCCCCAGACAGTCTAACCTTGAAGAACTCTTTTCCCAGGCTTCACTCGCAGCCACACATACCAGAAGCTTAAATAATACTGATAACAAGGCTAGAGCTGTAAATCCCTTCCCCCTCTCAGCATCCACTATCTAAATACAATTTCCCACAATTAAAATTACTCAATCTACTTTACTAAATCTCCTACAATACTATATACTACTATACTACACAAATATGCTATACTACACAAATGCCCCCTTTTTTATCCAGATGTCCCCATCTTTATGGCAGAACCTCATTATTTTGATTCTAACAATGTCTGACTATGCTTTTCTTCCCCTTTCCAATGTATAACAAACTGGAGGAGAACATGATCACTCCCACCTAAGGATCCAACCACAATTAACCAGGCTATCCCTGTTGGTTAGGATCAGAGCTAAAGTAGTTGATTCCCTTGTGGTTTCTTCCATCTTTTGGGCAATGCAATTGTCTTTGAGGCAAGTGAGGAATTTGCTAGACCTTAAAGTTTTGGCTTCCAGCAAAAACCAGAATACCTGACATCAACCATTACTACTACATCTCTCCTTTCTGAGAGTGTGGTCATCTGTTCTAGAAAGGCTTCATGCAATACTTTAGTCTGACTTGGAGGGCCTGTAGTACACTTCCACAGTAACATCCTTGTTGTTTCCCAATGTCCTGGTTCACCAAACACCCACACAGTCTTGCTCGGAGGAAACCTCCAACTGATAATGCAGCAGAGACAGCTAATCACAAGCAGAAAGAAAGTGTCCTTGCTTGTGAGAGTCGGTTAAGAGAAAGGTGTGGGTCAAGCAGTCTATGTCAAGGGCAGCAACATGAATCCAGTCCAAAGGTCAAAGAAGCGAGGAAGACTGAAGTAGGAATGCAGTCTAGAAACAGGTAACATGAATGCTGACGAGGAAACAGATGAGTTGCATCCAGTAACTCCTTAGGCCAGTGATGTCCAAACTCTGGCCCTACAGGTGTTTTGGACATCAGCTCCCAGAAGCCTCAGCCATCTTGGCTAATGGTCTGGGGAGCTGAAGTCCAAAACACCTGGAGGACCAGAGTCTGGAATCACTACCTTAGGCAAACTCAGTTCTTAAGTAGCCTGACACCAGCTGGTTCTAATCAGATCTTGATTGCTTGATGCTTAATCTGCAGCCTGGTTGAGTGTCTTAGCTCTATCTTTTGTTGGATCCTTTTGATCCGCCTCCTTGATTGAGCACTTAAGACCCCAGCTGTGTCCTCTGTCTCATCAGCCAGTAAGTTTTGCCCTTGTCCTGCTGCCTGAGGCTGCAATTCCATACGATGAGCTGGCTGCAGCTCTATTGATGCCAGACTAACTGGGTGACAATTGCTGAGATCCTCTTTCCCCTGCTTTTTGAAGATGTGGACAATGTTTGCCATCCTCCAGTCTGCTGAGACTACTCATGTTCTCCAGGAGTTCTCAAAGGCCCTTATCACATGTGAGACTGGAACTCCAACCCAGAGCCAATTCAAAGTGAAGGGGAAGCAGAGTCATTTCGAATCCAAGGCAATTCATTTGATGAATTATCACATGTGAAGAATGAAATTGTGGTGATTCCCGAGTCAAAGCGGAGCAAGTGCACATTAAATTATCACACCAGTACGTATCATGTGGATTCAGTGAGTCGAACTGGCACCCTTGTGCATGCTCAGTGCGGGTCTGAACGCATCATGAACCTTTGCACTTCCGAGGTGAAGAAGGGGGCCACTTCCTGGTCCCAGTTTCACGTGAATGCTAGCCTCACTTGAATGATAGAGAATGCCACCTATCCCTACTTGCCCTCTGCTTCATCCGAATGTATCACCGGAAATA
>NC_056524.1:145671830-145678785 GCF_019175285.1 Sceloporus undulatus | reverse complement strand
TTATTATTATTATTATTATTATTATTATTATTATTATTATTATTATTATTTTGCAGTGAAAGAATTTTTATTATTAATAATAATATTTCCATAATAATAATAATAATAATAATAATACATTTCTTTCATTGCAAAATAATCAGTGTAGAAGCTGCAGGTTTACTTGGAAGTAAATCCTTTGGATCTGAAGGAGACCCATTTTGGAGGAGTGCAGAAATGATCCAGTTTCCCTTATTCTCCATGCTCCCTAAAGTACCACCTCCCTGAATCCAATCCACTCTCGTCCCCTTTGTAGCAGTTGCCTTCTCTTAGGTTGCATCCGCACTGGGGAAATAATCCAGTTTGACTTAACTTTATCGGTCCTAGCTCAGTGCTATGAATTTCTGGGAACTGTAATGTCATGAAACATTCAGCCTTCTCTGCCAGAGAGCTCTGGTACCTCAGCAAACTAATAACTGATTATTATTATTTTAAAAATAAATTATTATTATTATTATTATTATTATTATTATTATTATTAAGGAAATACCATATTTTCCAGCATACAAGACAACTGTTTGACCTAATTTTATTCGTTCAAAAGTCGGGGGTCGTCTTGTACGCCAGGTTGAGCCCAGCAGCCATGTGGCCGGGTGCACAGGCTCTCGGGGCTGCCGGCTTCTCAGGCCTCCGGAGGCCTGGGAGGCTGGCGGCCTCACGCCAGCTTCTAAGGGGCCTTCGGAGGCCCTTTAGAAGCCAGTGCGTGTGCTCTCGGCACTGCCAGCTTGTCAGGCCTCCAGAGGCCTGGGAAGCCAGCAGCACCACACTGCGGCCTCCTCCATCCTCCCCAGCCTCTGAAGAGGCCGAGGCCTCTGCAGAGGCCAGGAAGGAGCGCGGGGCCGGCACGATCGCAGCAATCATGGGTGGCCTCCTCCCTCCTCCCCGGCCTCTGAGGAGACCGAGGCCTCCGCAGAGGCCGGGAAGGAGCGCGGGGCCGGCACAATCGCCACGATCGTGGGCGCCCTCCTCTCTCCTCCCCGGCCTCTGAGGAGGCCAAGGCCTCTGCAGATGTCGCGAGGGAGTGGCTGGTGCAAGCACCACTGGCCTGCTCCCTCCTTGGATTTGGAAGAGGGGTGGTCTTACACAGCAAGTATATCCCAAACTCTATATTTTGACACGAAAAGTTGGGGGTCGTCTTATACACCCAGTCGTCTTATATGCCAGAAAATACGGTATCATGCAGCCTCTATTCTTGAAGAAATACCGGAAGCAAATGGAGCAATATTGCAGCACCGCATCATGGGAAATTTGCCACCTTGGATGTTTGGGGGGGGGTGTACCAGGGCCAAAGCAAAGTTGCATTCCACACCAGAACAATTCAGATTGAAAACAAAGTGTGCTTGGAAACAATTTTTGTGAATTCACTTGTTTCCAAATAGAAAGCAATCACGTGTGATAATACATCACGTTTTCATGTGAATTTGCATGGTTGGACCAGGAGTGACTTCGGATTAGAGCTGCAAAACCCGTCATGTGATATTGTCCAGTGAGAAACAGATTTGAAAGTGGTCTATAGTTGATGAAATCCAAGAGCCCAGAGACAGCTTTTTTAGAAGTGGTTCTACCACTGCTTCTTTTAAACATCTCCCTTACCAGCAGATACATTAATAACATATTGTAGTCGAAGTCTAATTGCATCCCCTTCCTGGATGACAAGCCAGGAAGGTCTGAATCAAGAGAACAAGTTGTTTTCCATACTTGCCCCAGCAGCTTGTTCACACCAGTAGTATTCACCAATTGGATCTAATCCAGTGTGATCTTGCTTACAGAATCATAGAATCTTAGAAACATAGAATCATAGAGTTGGAAGAGACCACAAGGGTCATCCAGTCCAACCCCATTGTGCCATGCAGGAACTCACAATCAAATCACTCCTGACAGATGGTCATCCACCTTCTGTTTAAAGATCTCCAATAAAAGGAGATTCCACCACATTCCGAGGGAGTGTGTTCCACTGCCGAACAGTTCTTACTATGAGGAAGTTCCTCCTAATGTTGAGGTGGGATCTCTTTTCTTGTAGCTTGGACCCATTGTTCGGGTCCTATTCTCTGAAGCAGCAGAAAACAAGCTTGCTCCATCCTCAATATAACATCCCTTCAAATAGTTAAGGCTATCATATCACCTGTTAACCTTCTTTTCTCCAGGCTAAACATACCGCTCCTCATAGGGCATGGTTTCCAGACCATTTTGGTCACTCTTCTCGGGACACATTCTCTGGTCTCATTAAGCCAGGTGTCCCCCATCCTATATCTATGCATTTCTTTTCTTTTCTTTTCTTTCTTTTCTTTTTTTCCCTTTTTTGTTTTGCCCTAAATGTAGTACCTTACATTTCTCTGTTGAAATTCATTTTGTATTTTGGCCCAGCTTTCTAATCTATTTAATTCATTTTGTATTTCGATCCTGTGGGATATTAGCTATTCCTCTTAATTTGGTGTCATCTACAGATTTGATAAGGTTGTTCCCTATTCTTTCATCTAAGTCATTGATAAAAAATATTGCAACAGAGAAATGTTGTCTAACCCACATTTTACAAGCTTCTTTGCAAGAGTGTCATGGGGAACCTTGTTAAAGGCTTTACTGAAATGAAGATATGCAATATTCACAGCATTCCCTTCATCTATCAAGCTGGTAATTTTATCAAAAGAGAGAGAGAGAGAGAGAGAGAGAGAGAGAGAGAGATTAGATTAATCTGGCATGACTTGTTTTTCAGAAACCCATGTTTATTTTTTGTGATTATGGCATTCCCTTCTAGATGTTTACAGACTCTCTGTTTAATAATCTGCTGTAGAATCTTTTTTAGTATTAATGTCAGACTAACGAGAATAATTGTTAGGATCCTCTCCCCCCCCCCACCTTTGAAGATGGGTACAACATTTGCCCTCCTCTAGTCTGCTGGGACTTCCCTTGTTCTCCAGGTCTCTTAATCTTCTCTTCTCCAGGCTGAACATACCCAGCTTCCTAAGTCTCTCCTCATAAGGAATCAATAGCCTTGGTTTTTTATTTTGCTTATTGACAAAGGCCCAGTACAGACTGCCACTTTGCGGCAGCCTGGGGCTGAAATTAGGGCTGGGAAGCATGGAGCGTCCACATGCTTTATGCTCCCTGGCACCAATTTGGGCACACACACATCCAAATGCCACGCACATTGATGACGTGTCTTGTGTGCCACGTCCAAACAGGGAGGTGCACAAAAGACATCACCACACTGCTCCAGAGCACTAATGGCGCCTTGGCAGTGGTGCGGAAAGGAGCTGCTTTTTGCAGTTCCTTTTTGGGGCAGATCGTTGCTGCACCTGTGTGGTTGGCGCCATAACAATCCAGGGCAGAAAGGGATGGCATCTCACTGTCCTTTCCTGCCTGTGTGTACCGGGCCCATGACGTCAACAGAATGATTGGTGATGTGAGCCATAAAACCCTCTACAGCCTCCTGGAACCTTAAGGAATCCATTAGCCTTTCAGGGTGGACCATTTTAATGGGTTCTCCACCACTGCAGGGACAGGTGGCATGGACAAACACTGGCAAATGGAATGTTCAGAGTAGCCAATCAGGAACAAATTGGAAAAAAGATGGGGGTCTGCCTGATGAGCAGATATAAAAAGATGGAGGGGCCATTAAGAGGTGGATGAGTGTGTCAAGCCTGCTGAGGCACAAGGGTGTCTGAGAACTGCAAAAAGTGCGGTTGGGAATAAAGGTTCACCCTGATGGAATTCAGACTCCCATATCAGGAAAAAGAATTTTAAAAGTACAGTGTTATTAAAGGAGTGTGTTCTGTGTAGGAACAAATCAGTGAGGGAACTTGAACATAGTAAATTTGTAACAACCCTGACTCTGGGTACAGACTCACGAATGTCTCTGACAGATTTACAAGGGGCAAGAGCTGTACAGGGAGGGGTTTTCCTTTCCATTCCTTGAGCTGGGAGAAGTGAAAGTACTTTAACCGGGTGACCTGGCAGCTTGGAATGTGGACCTGATATACTGCTGGGGAAATTCTTTCTGTGACCTCGACTGGTCCTAGCCATTTCGCAGCCAAATTGTGCTTGTGCCTAAAGAAATTCCTGTACATGACCAATTGTGGGTCCCACTGTTGGGGGTTTCTAACCCATCCCAATCATCTATCCATGGCCTTCATGTTCTGGCCTAGCTTTTCTGCTACTAACCGGTGCATCTGCTGAATGCTCTGGAGAAGGGTTTTGATCCATTCATGGTTTAGGACCATGGGTTCCAAATCTGAGGGGAGAGCTGTGTTGAGCCAAAATGCTTCTGGCATGATCATTTTGTGTCCAGTCATGACTTGGTGCGGCATGGAGCCGTGGGAAGTTCCTCTAAGGGCCATTAAAATGATGGGAAGTTTTGCATCCCAGTCCTTTCCGGAGGCCTTGACTACCTTTCTTATGGCCTCTTTTAGGGTCCGGTTGGATCATTTTATAAAACCTGAGCTAGCGGGGTGGAAGGGAACATGGAATTGCTGCCTGATGCCTAGAGCCTTGCAGAGAGTCTGCATGACTTCTCCGGTGAAGTGGCTACCTGAATCATGGTCTATGGTGAAGGGCTTGGGCATTCCCCAATGGCTAAATACTTGATCAAACAACACCCTTGCGGTGGTGGCTGCTGTGTTGTCATGGGTGGGAAAAGCTTCAATCCATTTGCTGAATGGGTCGATTACTGTTAGGCAGTATTTGTTGTGGCATGGGGTGACTGGTAGGGGTCCTATGAAGTCTATTTGGAGTTTGGACCATGGTCTGTCTATACGCTGGTGGCGGATGGGTTTTTTTAGGGCCACTGGGGTCTGCTTTGACCATAGCACAGGAGAGGCAGTTGTCTACCCACTGGTCTATGTCTTCCTTCATACAGGGCCACCATCCTGTCTCTTTTACTCTCTCTAATGTTGGTGACTTGCCTCTGTGTCCAGTGTTGTGGACAAACTGAATTAGGTCTCCGTGGACCTCTAAGGGGACAATCCAGTGATGGGCTCCTTCTGCGTCTATGGCCCACCAGGTTCCTTCCTTCTGAGCTATGCTGTACTTTCCAGTGGGGTCTTTCCCTATTGTGGCCAATGCCTTGATCTCACTGTCTCCCTTCTGGAGCTGGGCTAAGTCTAGGGTCTCTGGCAGTGTGGGTTCCTTGGGTCTCACATTAATGGGGACCATGGGGATCTGGGCTGCTTCTTTGGCTAGGGTGTCTGCTCTATTGTTCCATCGGGCTTCTTCCCCAGTGCCTTTCTGGTGGCCTTTAACATAGGATACCCATGTGGGGGCTGTCCGTTTCTGAATTAGGAGGGCTGCTTCCTGCCATTTGTCAGCATGCATGATGGGCTTGTTATCGTTTGTTTTCCATTCTCAGGACATCCAAACTGGGAGCCAATCTATTGCTGCATTCACAGTCCATTGGGAGTCAGTGAATATGGCTAAGGGGGAGTTGGGATTCTCAAAGTCTAGGAAAGCGCGGAGGGCTTCTACCTTGGCTGCCTGGCTAGAGTGGAGTCTGACAGGGCCTTGCAGGATGTGTTGGTCATTGAAGCGGATAGCTCCATACCCGGTTAAGTGGGCCCCTTCAGGGCAGGAGGAAGAGCCGTCACAGAACCAACAGTTGAAGCCTTCTCTTAATGCTTCTTCTAGGGGTTTGCCTGCTTTCACGGGCCAATTGCTCTGAGAGGGAAGGGGAAGAGGACACTCGTGGGCGGTACCGGTGACTACCAGTCCGTAGGGGGCGCTAGGTTTGCTAGCTAGGCGTTGGTACTCAGTACCACATTTCAATAACTCTAGGGTCCATTTTGCTATCCTGGCACTGTGTACTTGTCTGTCCTGAACTTTCCCTGACAGAATGAACTTGAGTGGGGTGTGTGGGGTCTGTACAATGACGCGGGCTCCTCCAATGATGAATTCCCATCTGGTCAATGCCCAAACTAATGCTAAGTAGTTTTTCTCCCACAGACTAAACCTTATTTCTGTGGAAGAGAGGTTTCTGGATGCATGTGCTGCTACTCAGTGTACATTGTTCCTTAGCTGTGTGAGGACTGCTCCTATATGACTGTCTGCAATTGCTAGCTGAATGTAGAATGGCTGGGTGAACCAATGCTGGGGCTTTGGATAAGTCTATCTTTAGGGTGGCAAATGCTTGCTGCTGTTCTGGTCCCAATTCCAAATTGCTCCTTTCTTTAACAGGGAGTATAGAGGTTTTGCCTTTACTGCAAAGTCTTCTATAAATTCCCAGGAGAAGTGCAGGGTGCCTAGGAGTGCTCTGAGGGAAGCTACATCCGTGGGAGTGGGGATTTTTCCTACTGTCTCTACTCTCTGTAAGTCTGGGGTTCTGCAATCTTTCTGAAGGTTTAAACCGAGGTATTTGTCCTGGGTCTGCACTAGCTGAGCCTTCTCCCTGTTGGCCTTGCAGCCTGTGTCCTGGATGATTTCTAACACCTCTTGGGTGATGTCTGCTGTCTTTTCCTGGGAGTGTGAGCGGACCAGAATGTCGTCTACATAGGACAAAACATGGGGGCGCAACGTGGGGCGCAGCTTGGTCCATTACATGGGCATGGCAAATGCTGGGACTGGAATGGAAACTTTGCGATATGCGGGTGAAACACATCTGATTGCCTCTGAATTCGAAAGCGAACTTGTAGTAACAGCTCTCATGGAGTGGGATGGAGTGGAAGGCATTAGCGAGGTCAATCACACTGTAGTATCTGGCTCTGGTGGCAATGGCAGCCAGGATCTCGTTGTATTTGGTGACTACTGGGGCTACTGGTGGAGTGACTGCATTGATGGCTCTAAAGTCGACAGTCATTCTCTAGGTGACTCCATCTGCTTTCAATACCAGCCATAGGGGCGAATTGCAGATGGATTGCATGGGCAAAA
Source organism: Sceloporus undulatus (assembly GCF_019175285.1). Lineage (NCBI taxonomy): Eukaryota > Metazoa > Chordata > Lepidosauria > Squamata > Phrynosomatidae > Sceloporus > Sceloporus undulatus. The sequence goes on along the minus strand of NC_056524.1, from coordinate 145,671,894 downwards.
TTACATCCCATTTCAGTAGGCCTTCTATGTTCTTGGCTATTCCTTCTTCCCATCATCCTCGCCA
>NC_056524.1:145586337-145671820 GCF_019175285.1 Sceloporus undulatus | reverse complement strand
TAATAATAATAATAATAATAATAATAATAATAATAATAATAATAATAATAGGATTTATTTATTTATATGCCGCCCAATCACTGGGAATCCGGGCGGCTTACAACAGAGGGGAGAATAGACGGTTCCCTGCCCTCAGGCTTACAATCTAAAAAGACACGACACGAAAGGAGAAGGGAATGGTGAGGGAGGGAGGGAATGAGGTCCAGCATTCTTCTCTCCCTCTGAGGCCTGGACCAAGGCAGATGGACCAGAGGGAGGGCTCTTCTTCTTCAGCCTAGCCCAGATGGAGCTGGGCCAGCCTATTCTCTCCCTCACAGGCCAAAGGATGACAGTAATGGAGAGAGGGCGCTCTATCTTCAGGCTAGTCCTGATGGTGCTGGGCCAACCTATTCTCTCCCTCACAGGCCAAAAGATGACAGTTATGGAGGGAGAAGCCTCTTTCTTCAGGCTAGCCCTGATGGAGCTGGGACAGCCTATTCTCTCCCTCACCGGCTGAAGGATGACAGTTAAGGAGGGAGGAGCCTCTTTCTTCAGGCTAGCCCTGATGGAGCTGGACCAGCCTATTCTCTCCCTCACAGGCCGAAAGATGACAGTTATGGAGGGAGGAGCCTCTTTCTTCAGGCTAGCCCTGATGGAGCTGGGCCAGCCTATTCTCACATGCCTTGATCAAATCAAAGACAGGTCCTAACTGCAGGGCAATGTCTGACCAGATTGCGGCTTGGTGTTTTCCTTTCCCAAATCCTACTCATTTCATGTTGTCTGAGGTTTTGTGTCCTATAGCGGCTAACTTGGGGTTCATGGTGTTGACTGCGGCACCTGAGTCTACTAGCATTTGGGCTGGCTTGGGTTTGGCTGGGGGACCGACTTTTACATTTACGATGGGGCAGCCCTTCATGTCTGGCTTTAGAGTTGCCACTATCTGTTGGCAAGGCAGCTTGAGTGTGGGTTCTGGATGGGGGGGGTACTCTGGGGGAGAACTGCAAAAACTGGGTGTGGGGTGGCCTTAATGGGTCCGGTTCTGGGAGCTCTCTTTTCAGGCAGTGGGGGTTGCGGCCCAAGGAATCCTGTGGTGTGCCCACGCTCTCTGCGAGTGAAGGGATCCTGGGCGTCCCTAACCCGAGTGTGCTGCATTCTGGGGGTCTGGGGAAGCCGTGGCCAGTGCCGAGCTGGGTCCTTCTGGGTGGAGGCCTCCTGTCTCCTCTGCCAACTTCATGAGTTCTAAAATGGGTTTGCCATGGATCTTCTCTTTGGGGAAGCCGCGCTCTCTAAGCTGTCTCCAAACTGCATTTCTGAATTCCTGAAAGATGCCTGCCTTCTCTGGGGGTCTGTTGCGGCCATTTCTCCGAAAGGGGTTGTTAATCCCAAAACGTCTGGGTTCTCTAGGGGCGGGTTGTGAATGCGACCCATTGTTCCGGTATGTAACCGTGTGAACCGGGTCACTGTCTGCCTTTTTGCCTGTGTGTCTGGAGCTGCAGCCCGAAGTGGCGGCAAGCAAATTCCTAGCCATGTCTTTCTGTGCTTCCTTTGTCCAAAATATCTGTGAGGTTGTGCAGATGTGGTTTAGGAAATCTTTCCTGGGGAGGGTGTAGAGTTTTTGTGCAACTGGCCCTAAGTAAATCTTGGCTGTCTCGTTCAGTCCTTGGTATACCTCTTGTATGAATGTTGCGTCATCCAGGAGGGGCTGCCCTTCGGTATTTAAGCCCACTTCTCCCACTAAAATTGGTAACACTTTCTTCCTGGCTACATATGTGTCTGGGGCTTCCTCAGGGAGTTGTATCTCGTTCTGGTACTTGGCTCTCATGGTGTTCCCTGGCCACAAAACTTTTACCATTACTGAGACCCATTCCTTTAAGTCTAAGGTTGCTAGTGAGTAGTTGGAAACTGTTGCCTGAAATGGTCCTGCGTACACTGGATCTATGCACAATCTAGCTATCTGTGTGAGATCTTGACCCTTGGCTTTGGGGTATGAGTGGATGACTGTGGACATCCAGTGGACACCGGTCTGGGGATTTAGCTTTCCTAGCTGGTCTGCAATGGCCTTGATTTCCGACAGAGTCCAAGAAACAGTTTCTACAACCGTCTTGGTGACTGTGCCGTCCTCGGCAGTTTCCTTCATTTCTACCATGCTGTGGGTCTTAACAGGGTGTAGGGGAATTCCTGGAAGACTCCCCTCCATGGGTTCATTCCCTTCTGGAGGTTTCCAATGGGGGTTATAGGGAGGGGGAGTCCATGCCTCTTGCAGCATGGCTCTTTCCCTAATAACATTTGCCTGTACAGCCATTTCCAATATTCCTGGCTGCACAGTGGCCACAATGGCGCTTCTCAAATTAATTTGGCTCTCCAATTCCTGAATTTTTGCCTCGCACTTGGTGTGGTCGGCATGGGCTGCTTCCACAGTCCTTTGGGACAAGATGAAGTCTGCCGCCTGTTTTGCCTGTGCCAATTTGTGTTCGAGCTCTCTCACCTGAATTTTGAGCTCTCTGTTCTCGTCCTCAGCCCTATCGGCTCTTTGTCCAGCCTCATGTGCTGTCCATTTTAGGAGGGTGTTTTCACTGACCTTTTCTCGAATTTGGGTGACCATTTCACCTACTTGTCCCTTGGACACCTCTGCCTCCAATTTGTGCTTCTTATACGCCTCTACTGCATCGTGGGCTAACACCCAAAGACCCCACAAAGCTAACCTATCCTTCTCGGCCTGGGGAATGCTCTTTAGTCCCTTCCTCGCTGTCTTCAGGTTGTAGGCCTCCAGGAGGGTTGTGAAGGGATCGTCAGTAAGGAAACCACTGGCAAGCCATGGATTGGGTCCCTTTTTGACTATCCACTTCTTCAGCCTGTTCTACACGTTCTCCTCTCTCCACAAACTTGCTATCTCCATTTCTCATCTCTCTAAACTCTACAAAACTAAAACTTGGTACCATCTCGCCCCTGTAGCCAACCTGTGGGAACCAACTGCCCGTTAGCTACTTCTATTTTCGGCCTGTGGGAACCAACCTCCTGCCAATGCCTGACCTATGGGAACCAGCCGCCCGTCAGTGCTATTTGGGACCAACCGCCCATTTTTGGGACCAACCGCCCGTTAACTCATGGGTCGGAGCCGGTACCTCCACCGCTCACTATCACGACAAGTACCGGGTCGTTACTGCGGATAGCGCCACGTGTCAAATGCCGCTAGACCCAGGCCCAAGGATCAGATTAGTTCCTCCTCCTAACCTTGTCACTGGGAAGTTCAAGTGTGGCCATCCTATCAGGTTGACCTCCCTCGATAGTATCCTTAGCAGACACTATTCCTTTTGACCCTAGCTAGATCCTTGCCTTGAGTTTTTAATTTTCCTTCGGGAACCAACCGCCCGGTATGTGGGACCAACCGCCCTGCTGGATTAAATGGGAACCAACCGCCCTCCAGCGTACCCTCCTTGCACCTTGGATTTACAGCCTCCGGAGGGATGTCTCCCTGCCTTTGCCAACCTCAGCCTAAACAAGGGGTCTCTATGACTGCCTGTGATGTGTTGTGAAGGGGGGAAAGGGCTGCCTCTGTCTCCAAACCCAAGATAGCAGAAACAAAGAATGAAAGTGGATCCCACCCACAATAGATGCCCTGATGGCCAAACAGACAAGAAAACACACACTCTCCTACTGCCTCTGAGTCTCTGGGGTGGATTGGTGGTTCCTCCTACATTCTGAGATCTAGTCCGTCCAGGTGATCAGTCTGGAAAGTCTAGATTCCGGGGGACCGAATTACTGCCCAAGCTTTCTCCACCAAAATGTTAGGAAGGATCGAATTAGGGCAATTTTAATTAGCTCAAATATGAGAGGCGTGTCCTAACAATGCACACACAGGATCCTGTCCCTATGTGTATACCAGAGGTCGCCTAGTCCACCCCCCAAGAGAAAGAGACTCGATTGCCAATGAGTTGCAATTAAACTATGAACATTTATTAAAACCACACAACAAAAGGAATCTCACACACACACACACACACATTCAATGCTATAGCAAGGGAGGGGTGTGTTCCGGGAATAAAGGAAGGAAGAGAGAGGCACCATTGGGAATATTTACCTTAGACATCTTCTCCAAGGAACCGGATGAGATGTAGGATGGATAGTGGATCACGGCCGCAGGAACGGGGAAAAGAAAGAGCAGCCACGGTGGCTTAAGAGCTGACTTCTGGCGGGCAAAACTAACTTAGAGGCCTGATGACAGTGAGCTTGGCTTTGCTCAAGTGATTTCAGCAGAGCAAGATGCTCTTGGAATCTCAGGCTCGGAATGCTCAACAAGCCCAAGGAAGGGCTGAAAACCTGGCCCTCAGGCAATGGCTGCCTGCAAGACAAAGGCTTGATTGCTTGGGCTTTGTCTAAGCCGAAAGATACACAGTAGTTGCACAATGCAAGAGGTCTTGCATTTGAGGAGAGCAGATACCTTGATGGCTGAGCCGTTAAGTTAATCACTGGCTCAGTTAAGAAGGAAGCCACATCTATTGTCTTCCTTGTGCTGGTCCCTGTGAATCTGGTTTTGCAACTCCCAAAGACTTCCTCTGAAAGGTTTAATTGTACCTTTTTCCTGAGACCTGGCCTTGTCAAGGCAGCTGGCTACGTGGTCTCCTCGCTCTTAGGTTAATGGCGGCTTGCTCTGGGGTCAGTCAGGGGTCATAGCTTCAGACCGCGTGGCACCCAAAATTTTATATAAATCCATACTTGGTAACAATACTTGGTAACAATACTAAGAAAGAATCTAGAGCAGATCATTAAACAGAGAGTCTGTGAACAATTAGAAGGGAATGCCATAATCACAAAAAAGGCAACATGGATTTCTCAGAAACAAGTCAATCCATACTAATATGATATCTTTCTTTCTTTCTTTTTTTTTGACAAAATTACCAGTTTGGTAATGCTGTGGATAATGCATATCTTCATAGCACATAGCACATAGCTTTTGACATGGTCCCCCATGATATTTTTGCAAACAAGCTAGTAATATGTGGGTTAAAAAAATCAACTTCTTTATCAATGACATGGATGAAAGAATAGAGGGCATGCTTATTAAAATTTGTAGATTGGCAATAATCCTGGAGAACTCCTGGAAAACAGGAGAAATTCTAGCAGACTGGAGCAGGGCAAACGTTGTCCCTGTTTTCAAAAAGGGGAAAAAGAGGTTCCCAACAATTATCGTCCAGTTAGTCTGACATCAATATGAGGAAAGGTTCTAGAGCAGATCATTAAACAGAGAGTCTGTAAACATGTAGATGGCAATTCCATAATCACAAAAGTCAACATGGGTTTCTGAGAAACAAATCATGGCAGACTAATCTGATCTCTTTTTTAAATAAACTTACCAGCTTGGTAGATGAAGGGAACGTTGTGGCTATTGCATGTCTTGATTTCAGTATAGCCTTTGACAAGGTTTTCCATGACATTCTTGCAAACAAGCTTGTAAAATGTGGGCTAGACAAGGCAACTGTTACATGGATTTGTAATTGGTTGACTGGCTGAACCCAAAGGGTGCTCAACAATGGCTCCTTTTCATCCTGGAGAGAAGTGACCAGTGGGGTCCCACAGGGCTCTGTCCTGGGGCCAGTGTTATTCAACATCTTTATCAATGACTTGGATGACAGAAATGGGGGCATACTTATCAAATTTGCAGATGACACCAAATTAAGAGGAGTAGCTAATACCCCCAGAGGATAGGAACAAAATTCAAAATGATATGAATAAACTAGAAAGCTGGGCCAAAGCTAACAAAATGAAATTCACTACGGAGAAATGTAAGGTACTGCATTTAGGGCAGAAAATTGAAATTCATGGATATAGGATGGGTGACACCTGACTGAATGAGACTACATGTGAAAGGGATCTAGGAGTCCAAATAGACCACAAGTTGAACATGAGTCAACAGTGTGATGCGGCAGCTAAAAAAGCCAATGTAATTTTAGGCTGCATCAATAAAAGTAGTATATAGTATATCTTGGTTTCAGTAAGCCCTTTGACAAGGTTCCCCATGGCATTCTTACAAACAAGATGGTAAAATGTGGGCTATACAGAGTAACTGTTAACCGGCCGAACCCAAAGGGTATTCAACAATGGCTCCTTTTCATCCTGGAGAGAAGTGACCAGTGAGGTGCCACAGGGTTCTGTCCTGGGCCCAGTGCTATTCAGCTACAGTCTATCAGACAAAAGTTGTAGGCATGAGAGTGATGCTTACTGCAAGTATGCAGCATAGTGATTTTTTACCTCAGGCTTTTGAGAAGTCCCCAAATAGGGGACCAGATTAAAGAAACACAGTGTTTTCCTCCTAAAAATAATCTACTTCCTTAGTGTACAGATGTCCACTCGGAGTGCTTAGGTTCAAGGGAGACCCACACATTTTTGTGCTAGTCATGCAGCTGCACAAATTCAACCTATACGAACTTGTGTATTCTAGAGTTTTTAATGTAAAAAGTGACTCATGATAGATGTCAGTTTAACAGATTAATCTTACTTACACATATGTCTTATTTTCCCCTTAAGGTATACCAAGAGCATTTATTTCTGCTACACTAGGAACAAAATCACAGCCTAGCCTCTTGTGCATTACTTACTGCAGACTGCATCTCTTTCCCCCCTGCATTAATTTCCTTCAAATGATACCAAGGGACCTATATGTTATATTTACCCTCTCAGTTTGACAAAGTTTTGGCTTTTATTTATAATCATTTGTGTAGAAAGCATCAGTTTTGGTTTGCTTATACCTTTTGTGAAGGGAATTGCTTTATCACAGATCACTTAAAAATGGTTTTTGCTTTTATACTTGCTGAGGTTTCTGTTTTATTACAAGCAAATTGTAACTGATTTATTCAGAATACAAATCTCTTATGTATACGATGGAATAAGATGGAAAAGGAAAAGAAAGCTGATGTAATCTTTGTACAGATATGAATGGAGCAGGCTCGTAGTAAAACACCATTATTCTCATATACAAATACTGATGAGTACTTAGGGCCAACTTTGTGCTACAATTACTCCAAGTGGGTTCTATTGCAAAAGATGTTATGAGTACAACTGGCATCTACTCTTTTTCTTCTCAGATCTCAGTCACGTGGCATGTGAGGCAGGCCTGATTCAAGGCTCATGAGAGCAGGACATTTTGCAAGAGTTCTGGGATCTTGCAATGTCTCTAATATTGTAGGAACCTGAAATTCTCATAAGAGGTTTCATTTCATGAGTCTTGAGTGGCATAAGGGCTTGCCTCTTATATACCAAACAGTTGAGCTTGTTTGGCAAGAGAGGTGGTTTTCCTGCTAAGGCAGGGTTGCCATATCCCGGGGGGGGACATTCCTGCTTTTGGACCATTTTGCACGGTCCCCGGTCCGGTTTTGGGTCTGTTCCAGCACCCCCCTGGGTTTTGTTAGGGCGCCGTGGCGGCGGCGCCTTTAGCCACTCTTACTTGCGGCTGCTCTTCCTTGCCGCTGCCGCCCCACCGGCACCAATGTGGCTTGTTCCATCGGCCCCTCTTGCGGCCCCTCTTGCTGCCGCCGCCACCGCCGCGGTGTTCGCCACAAGCTCGGGAGCCCAAAAACTTCTGCGTGGGCGCGCTGGGCTTTGTGGGAGCCTGGAGCTCCTCTGGTTGGCTGGCTGGCTGGCTGGATTGGCCAATAGGGGAACAGCCCACCCCCTGCTTCAGGAGTCTGTGACTCCTGGCAGGAGGTGGGGCTGTTCCAGCTCTCTGCCCCCATTGGCCAGCCATCTTAAAGAGGAGGAGCTCTCCTCTGTTTACTCCCTGCGGGCCGGGGGTCAGAGGGCAGCGGTGAGCAACCGGGGGCAGGGGACGTCAAGCGGAGGCAAGTGGCGAGGAAGCAGGGGCATGGGGGGGGGCAAGCGGGGGAGTCAGTTTGCAAATGCCCAAATGTGCTTTGTGTGTGTTTTGGAATAGGGGAGGGGGGTTGGCCAGAAAAGGAAGAACATTTCTGTCATCTGTCTAGGAATAATGCCAAAATGTCCTCCATTTTGATCATGCCTAAGAAACATGCATTTATAGTAACATCTTTTTAAAATCATCAGTTTTTTCGTGTGTCCTCCATTTTTAAAAAGTGTGTCCTACATTTTAAAAATGTTGTCCTACATTTGTCCCGTTTTGGAGGTCCGGACTTATGGCAACCCTATGCTAAGGGATATAATTCTTCACTAAGGACCTTATCCCATGAGGGCAGTAAATTAGCAGGATAACAGAATAATAGCATAGCGTGTTTGATTCCCCCTCTTGCATGATGTCAGTGCTGTTATGTCAGTATAACATAAGAGACCATTGTAAAAGCGGTTCTTTTGACTTACAGAAAGAATCTAAGAATGGCCTCTTTTAACAGTTCTGTCACATATGATTTTCAGTGTGAAAGTTCAATAGCACTTTTTGGCTGAGTTTAATCAGTCAGTGGGAATAGTTTGGGTGGAAATGGTACTGATCAGGAGAGATCCAGCCCCTCTCTGGAATCTCTGCTTATCTGTTGCTGCAATGGTACTATAGAGCTCTCTCCCTCTCTCTCTCTCATACACACACACATCTCCCTTTTCCAGTAGTACCAGAGCCCCATTCTCACTAATTTGGGTGAAGGCTGAGTGAACCCATTTCTGCTTTTTCCCTTCCTCCTCCCCTTTTCTGCATTCTTCCCAGAGCTTATCTCCTCTTGTCCACTTTCACAAACCACATTCCTGACCACGTAGGACTTATTCAGCACTAAACTCACACGGTTTGCACAGGAAATAGTATTTTATTCTATGTAGAAATATTTTCTGTGCAGGAAATGCTGTTTTCTATGCAAATCAACTATGTGCAATTTTTGCACAGAATAAACCTAGAGTATTTTCTGTTCCAGAAATAATATTTCTGCCTAGAAAATATTATTTTCTGTGGCTGTGAAGTTCAGTACAGCATTGTTCTTGTCAGGATTTCTCAACACTTGAAAGACATGTTTGTCAACCATTTTGTGACTATTTCGTCCTTCTTTGGAAGTCTTTAACCCTTGTGGTCTCTTCCAACTCTATGATTCTATGATTTTTTTTAAAAAAAATTATTTCCATTCCTAGTGCTGTACTGATTTTCAGTAAAGCTGGCAACCCTAAGTGGTACTCGCTATTTGGCTACACAGTTTTGACTCAGGAAGGAAGTCTCAGGAGTAAGGTCCAAAGTGTAAGCAACATTCAAGTTCAGGCAAGGAAATCTAAGAGACGGTTGTGACAGTCTGAGTTCAAATTTAAAGGATTTAGCCAGGGATCAGTAAAGTCAGACCAGGGCAATCCCAAGGCAGAGTCTACCTTCCATACTTTCAACAGAAGTTTATACAACTGAGTTCCCATAGTCAGACCCTGGCTTCAGCTACAGGTATTTGCTAGAGATGCTCTTCATGAGGAGAATGTTAACTTCTGAGGAGTTATTCCATCAACTATTCACCGACCTTCTTTGTGATTTCAAGTATTGGAACTCTTAGGAGATGGCTGAGTGATGGCCCTGACTCTTCCTTCAACTCTTATGGGGGTCCAGGATCTGCAGGGGTATCCTGTTCCTAGGTATCATCCATCCCAAGAGGCTCTGGTTCCTCCTCAGAAGAAGATTCTTCTGGGGAAGGAGAGATAAAGTACATTCAGCCCTCCATATCAATGGAAGCTGAATCCATGGATTCAACCAACCACAATCCAAAAATGTTCACATATAACAATTCAGAAAGCAAACCTTGATTTTGCCATTTTAAAATAAAGGAGGCAATTTTACTATGACATTGTATATAATGGGTCTTGAGCATCAACACATTTGGTACTAAATCCCACTGTGCTTGAACATAGAGAATTGAATTGGAATTTAACTAGGAATTGAATTGGAATTTAACATTTATTATCATTTATTTATTTATTTATGGTATTTATGCCCCGCTCTTCAGCCCATTTAACAAGGACCTGCAATATAATGTTGCAGAATGGAGAGCTTCATGGCTCCACCTATTCCATTATGTTCTTTATTCACATATCTATCAATCAGCCTATTCAGTCATGCTCACTGGACTTCTCCTTTCTCCTGTGGGCCATTTATAAATAAATAAATTTATTTAAAAACCAACAACATAATGCCTAGCTATTTATATCTAGTTAGTCAGTTTGTTTACATAAAACAATACACACCCTTGGAAGCCTTCGTCTCTTCTTTCGCAGGGTTTTACCTCTCTGTTTTTCTTCTTAAAAATGAACATTCTTACCCAGTATTTGTACATGAGCACTGTTCATTAGGAACATGTCTTGTATTAAGAAAAACAACACTCATTGAGAAAAGAAAGAAATACACTCTTATATATTTGCAGGCATGGGATTTGTGCAGAAAATGTTCCCACTGGAGTTTTATGCTATGTCTCTGTATGAACCCTCAAGCTGTGCTGGAAGTGAGAGGGGTTTTCCCCCCCTCTCAGTTCTGACATTTCTAAGACATTGCCTGTTCTGTGACACTTTAATTATTGAGAGCATCAGGGTTCTGCCAGTGAAACATGCTGATTATTCTCTGTTCACTCATTCATTAGTTTTAATTAAACCCTTTAATTTTATTTATGCTGTCACAGACTGATTAACAATTTGCCAGAAACAACCGGGAAGTCTTAAACACCACCCTGAGAAATCTTTCTTGCTCTATACAGGAATTCACTATAATAAAGTACAGATCTGCAGGGTCCCACAAACAACCCATCATTAGTTTCCACTACAAATTAAGTTTTAACTGTTTCAGGAAAAGTGTTGAAGACCTTTGGTCTGCAATTCTCTATGCACAAAACTAGAGAGGTGGTGGCATCTTTTCTCAATGAGTGTCATGTTTCTTAATACAAGACATGTTCCTATTGAACAGTGCTCAAGAAACCAGGATGGATGACTAAGGAACTTTCAACTGAGCTAAGTTTTAAACAGAACATGTATAAGAAATGGAAAAAGGGGGAAATCACCAAAGAGGAATTCAAAGAAATAGTAAGCATGTGTAGGGGTAAAGTCAGAAAAGCTAAAGTGCAGAATGAACTCAGGCTTGCTAGAGAGGTTAAGAACAATAAAAAGGGCTTTTTTTGGATATGTCCGCAGCAAAAGGAAGAAGAAGGAAATGGTAGGGCCACTGCGTGGAGAAGATGGCAAAATGCTAACAGAAGGCAGAGAAAAGGCAGAATTACTCAACACTTTCGTTGCCTCAGTCTTCTCAGAAAAGGAAAAGGGTGTTCAACCTGAGGACAGAATAGGAGAATTTCAGCACAGAATAATTAAAGAGATAGTAGAGGAATATCTGGTTAATCTAAATGAATATAAGTCTCCAGGACCAGATGAACTACATCCAAGGATATTAAAAGAACCGGCAAATGTAATATTGGAGCCATTGGCAATAATCTTTGAAAACTCCTGTAAAACAGGAGAAGTCCCAGCAGAATGGAGGAGGGCAAATGTTGTTCCCATCTTCAAAAAGGGGAAAAAAGAGGATCCCAACAATTATCGTCCAGTTAGTCCTACATCAATACCAGGAAAGATTCTAGAGCAGATCATTAAACAGAGAGTCTGTGAACAAAAAGTCAACATGGGTTTCAGAGAAACAAGTCATGCCAGACAAACCTGATCTCTTTCTTTGATAAAATTACCAGCTTGGTAGATGAAGGGAATGCTGTGGATATAGTATATCTTGATTTCAGTAAGGCCTTTGACAAGGTTTCCCATGACATTCTTGCAAACAAGCTTGTAAAATGTGGGCTAGACAAAGAAACTGTTAAATGGATCTGTAACTGGTTGACCGGCCGAACCCAAAGGGTGCTCAACAATGGCTCCTTTTCATCCTGGAGAGAAGTGACCAGTGGGGTCCCACAGGGCTCTGTCCTGGGCCCAGTGCTATTCAACATCTTTATCAATGACTTAGAGGACAAAATTGGGGGCATACTTATCAAATTTGCAGATGACACCAAATTAGGAGGAGTAGCTAATACCCCAGAGGACAGGATCAAGATTCAAAATGACCTGAACAGACTAGAAAACTGGGCCAAAGCTAACAAAATGAAATTCAACAGGGAGAAATGTATGGTACTGCATTTAGGGTGGAAAAATGAAATAGATATAGGATGGGTGACACCTGGCTGAATGAAACTACGTGTGAAAGGGATCTAGGAGTCCAAGTAGACTATAAGTTGAACATGAGTCAACAGTGCAATGCGGCAGCTAAAAAGGCCAATGCAATTTTAGGCTGCATCAATAAAAGTATAGTGTCTAGATCAAGAGAAGTAATAGTGCCATTATATTCTGCTTTGGTCAGGCCCCACCTGGAATATTGTGTCCAGTTCTGGGCACCACAATTTAAGAAGGATATTGAAAAACTGGAGCATGTCCAAAGGAGGGCGACCAAAATGGTGAAGCGTCTAGAAACCATGTCCTATGAGGAACGACTTAGGGAGCTGGGGATGTTTAACCTGGTGAACAGAAGGTTAAGAGGTGATATGATAGCCCTGTTTAAATATTTGAATGGATGTCATATTGAGGAGGGAGCAAGCTTGTTTTCTTCTGCTCCATAGAACAGGACCCAGAACAATGGATGCAAACTGCAGGAAAAGAGATTCCACCTCAACGTTAGGAGGAAGTTCCTGACAGAAAGGGCTGTTCGACAGTGGAACACACTCCCTCGGAGTGTAGTGGAGTCTCCTTCTTTGGAGGTGTTTAAGCAGAGGCTGAATGGCCATCTGTCTAGGATGCTTTGAGATTTCCTGCATGGCAGGGGGTTGGACTGAATGGCCCTTGTGGTCTCTTCCAAATCTACGATTCTATGATTCTATGATTCTATGGATGTCTTCAGAAAGAGGCTAGACAGTTACCTGCTAGGGATGCTTTAGCTGGAGATCCTGCATTTAGCAGAGGATTGGCCTTGATGACCGCATGGCTTCATCCAACTCTATGATTCTAATATATATCACAAAAAAACCTAAAGTACAAATCTTTGCTTTGAAGAAGAATGGAAGTACTGTTCTGGGATACTACTGGGGTACAGGTGGTAATAATAATAATAATAATAATAATAATAATAATAATAATAGGAGTGGGCAACAACCTGAGGTCCAAGAGCCACAGAGATTCCTCACTATATCTTGGAGTGATATACATACCCCCAGGTCCCCATCCCACTTTTCTCCCCTTTTTATAGAAATATAGAGTATAGGCCATTTAGGTTTTTAAAAAAACACCCACCATGCAGGAATACACAATTAAAGCACTGCTGAAAGAGGCTCATTGAACTCCTCATTGATCTCCTCCTCCTCCTTGAAGAAAGTAAATCTACCACCCTCTCAGGGAGTCCATTCCACTATCAAACAGCTCTTAAAATCAAGACGTTCTATCTAATGTTTAGGTAGAATCTCTTTACTTGTAGTTTAAGTACTGGTATATCACTTTGTGCTCTAGTCTCTGGAGGAGCAAACGCCAAACTCGATCCATCTTCTGTGTGACATCCCTCCAGATATCAAATATAATTATATTTCTTCTCAGTTTATGTTTTTCCAAGCTAAGCTAAACATATCCAGGTACCTAAACTGTTCCCATAGGGATTAATTCTCTTGGTTGCACTCAACTGGACACATCCCAGCTTGTTAATATCCTTCCCTTGATCTAGACAGTACACTGTTGATGTAGTCTAGAAAAAACTTGTCCTCACTAACAGTCTGGCTGCAGCTCATTGGGCCAGATGAAGGCGGGTTACAAACCGCCATTTTGTACATATTCACTACGTATTAGGGTTAGGAAGGGGCGGTGCTTCCGCACCCCCCTAACCCTAGTACATAGTGAATACGTACAATATGGCGGCGGGTGTTCCACACGGCCGCCGCCATATTGACATAGCGGACGCTGTGCGTCCGCACGTCGCGCGGCACTTATGACGTCGCGAGTGCGCCATTGGTGCCTCCAGCATCATAACTGCGCCGCAGGTAGAAGCTCCATTTTGGAGCTTCGTTTTTGCTCCACGCGGGAGTCGCGCGGTTTGGCTCCTGCGGCTCCCTCGCAGAGCAAACAGCAGCGGCGGTCTGTAACACACCTATATTTCTGAACACTGTGAAGTTGAAGGCTTTCACGGCTGGCATCCATAGTTTTTTGTGGGTTTTTCGGGCTATGTGACCATGTTCTAAAAGATTTTCTTCCTGATGTTTCGCCAGCATCTGTGGCTGGCATCTTCAGAAAATGCTTGCCTGGAAAAAGTGGGTATATATATATACTGTGTGAGCCTGGGAATGCAGGAGTGATTTGCATGTGTATTTTTCTGTGCTCATGATAGGCCTCAGGCTGGGAGGCTAATGCAAAAGAGGATAAGTGTTTGCTAATTGGTGATCATTATCTGCTGGGAAAGCCTCTGCCTGACTCTGAATGGTTTCTCATTTGCATTTGCTGAGTCCTTATTTTGCTATTCCTTAGGACTGGTAGCCAAATTTTGTTCACTTTAAGGGTTTCTTCTTTCTGGTTGAAATTATCCAGATGTTTGTGGATTTCAGTGGCTTCCCTGTGCATCCTGACATGGTAGTGGTTGGCATGGTCCAGAATTTCCGTGTTTTCAAACAGTATTTTATGCCCAGGATGTTTTGTGGCATGTTCTGCTACTGCTGATTTTTCTGGATGGCCCAGTCTGCAGTGTCTCTCGTGTTCCTTGATTCTTGTTTGCACACTGTGGTGTTTATCAGACGAGCTCTTAAAGAGGTACTATTCCAGTGTGACTCCTCTAGCTGCCTCCTGTTGCATGCTGGGATTGGCAGTTTTAAGGAGGGGTATTTAGAATTCTCAGGCAGAGAAGTTCAGCTCCTTAAAACTGCCAATCCCAGCATGCAACAGGAGGCTGCTAGAGGAGTCACACTGGAATAGTAGCTCTTTAAGAGCATAGTGTGATAAACATCTCTGTTTGGTGGTCCCTATGTAGACTTGTCCACAGCTGCAGGGTATGCAGTAAACTCCTGCAGCTGTGAGAAGGTCTCTCTGGTCCTTGGCTGAACAAAGCATTTGCTGGATTTTCTTTGTCAGTTTGTAAACCATTTGCAGATTGTGCTTCCTCACCATTTTGCCTATTCTGTCTGTGAATCCTTTAATGTATGGTAAAAATACCTTCCCTTTGGGTGGCTGCTTGTCTTCACTTCTCTGGGTTTTCCTGGGCCTGGCAGCCCTTCTGATGTCTGAACTGGAATAACCATTAGCCTGTAAAGCCCAGTCCAAGTGCTTCAGTTCCTCTTCCAAGAAGTGTTGTTCACAGATGCGTTTTGCTCGGTCTACTGGTGTTTTGATTGTGTATTTTTCTTGCTCCATATACAGTGCATCCGCGCCATACGCGGGCGCGCCATACGCGGCCTTGAGCATACGTGCTCAAGCTGCGGCGCTCACGCGGGGCGGAAGGGGCGGCGCGTCCCATTCAATTGAATGGGCGTGTGCGCCCGTTGCGCCCTGTGCGCGCCTGCGCCGCCGCGCCCCCACACACGAGCCCCATTGTTTCCAATGGGGCTCGAGCATAGGCGGAATTTGCCTTACGCGGAGGGATCCGGAATGGATCCCCCGCGTAAGGCGAGGACGCACTGTATGATAAACATCTTTTTTGCAATATCTTGAGCATTACTTTGCTCTCACGGAGATCTTTGTGATAGTCCAAACCCTGGTGTCCCCTTTCTTGGGGACTGGAATGCATATTGAATGTTTCCAGTCTCTTTCTCCCCTCCCTCCCTCATATTTGCTGGCAGGTTTTTCTTAGAATTTTATTATTTATTTCTCCCAATTCCTTTGACAGCCTCTTCAACTTAACTTTCTAAAATTATGGGTTCATCTTCAAATTGTTTTTCCTCAAAAAAAAATCTGTCATCATTTCATCTAATATACCTCCTCAATGTATTGCTTCCATTAACTTTTTATTTTACTCTGATTGCATATGTCCCCCTTGTGAGCATATAACATCCCTATTCTTGGTTTGAATTGCCCTTTAATTTCTCATATCCTGTGGAAGAGGACTCTGCTTTTTATTGTGTACTTCGGTTTCTTTGCATTGATTATTATAATAATTCTTTTTGTCCCCATGTACAGTACAGTTGCCAAACAGTTTTCTCAGGATTCTGAACCTGTTTCTGCTGCTTTTTACTTTTCCTTCTCATCTGTTCATAACTTCTGGAAGAGTTTAATCTGTTATCTAATGCAACTTGTCTTTCATTTTGGCTACAAATTGTGTCTTTTTGCATTCCTTTCTAATAATGTATTTAATTTTGATTCAGAGTTCTTCTGGTTCACTGTATGTTAGGCTTAGTAGCACAAATCCTTTACATGCTCTTTAAATTTTACAGGAATACTCTTTAGGTTATATTTTGGCACACTAATAAACTGAGCATAGTATTTAGATTAAGGGATGTAATAGTGCCATTCTATTCTGTTTGGTCAGGCCCCACCAGGAATACTGTGTCCAGTTCTGGGCACCACAATTCAAAAAGGATGTGGAGAAACTGGAGTGTGTCCAAACAAAGGAGACTAAAAAAGTGAAGGGTCTGGAAACCATGCCCTATGAGGAACGACTGAGGGAGCAGGGGATGTTTAGCCTGGAGAAGAGAAGATTAAGAGGTGATATGATAGCCCTGTTTAAATATTAGAAAGGGATGTCATATTGAGGAGGGAGCAAGCTTGTTTTCTGCTGCTCCAGAGAACAGGACCCGGAGCAATGGATGCAAGCTACAGGAAAAGAGATTCCACCTCAACATTAGGAAGAACTTCCTGACAGTAAGGGCTCTTTGGCAGTGGAACACACTCCCTCGGACAGTGGTGGATTCTCCTTCCTTAGGTTGTTATCACACGACAAAAACTTCCAGTCTATTCCAAAGTCATTCCGGAGTCAATCATAGGTATTCAGTTAATGCGTGAGATTTTATCACATGCAGTCGCTATCATTGCAGAGTCTTGTCTTCTGAGCCCGATCCAAAGTGAACCCTGAAGTAGCTAAATTTGGTGAAGTACCGAATTCACAAATCCTTCTCCCAGGCTGATTTGCATTCAGTTTGAAATTGTGTTGGTGTGGAATGCATGTTTGCTTCTGTTCTGGTATTCCCCCCCCCCCCAACCTAGAAAGCTACTACAATTCCCATGAAGCTTCACTGCAAAATTGTTTCTATTTTGCTTCCGGTAGTCCTTCCACTTCTAGTGCTTGCGAGGGGAAAAGCAGATGTTTCCAATGGTATGGGTGCGGAGCTAGTGGAAAATGCATATGTGCTCGTTTTAACGTGAACAGAGCAGTGTATGGTTTGTGCCTCCTGCCCCTCTGCAAACGGGGGTCTCCTTTGGGTAGTCATATCCTGATCTACCCAGGTGCATTACCCAGCCGATGTGATGTGGAGGGGGGTGTCTTATTTTGCCAACACATGTCATGTTTGCGAGATATATATGCGTGTGTGTGTGTGTGTGTGTGTAGGAGCGATGTATGCATGTACACATGCACATGCTTGCGTGCAGACACACACATGTACATATGCAGATATATACTTGTACATATACATGCATATACATACAGACATAAATATGTATATATTCACGTAATATATATGTACATGTATATTTATGTGTATATATACATTTGCACGCCCATGCCCATGGCACACCCATGGGGGAAGTAATGTGTGTGTGTATGTGTGTGTGTGTGTATATATATATATATATATATATATGTATGTATATAAGTGTGTTTACATATATATATTGTTGTATATATGTATACACACACATATATGTGCCTTGAGGAGCTGAAGCACACACATTCTATTTACAACTACATGTGCTTAGAGCATATAGTAGCATAGCTGCTGACACTTTTCTTGGTGGCACATCTGTGCATATAGATGGATGCACCTATATATATATACACACACACACACACACACACACACACACAAACACACACATATATATGCATAGGTGCATCCATCTATATGTGCAGATATACATGTATAAAGTGCACTTACAATGTGTGTAGAACAAGTGCCTGCGCCCACATCTATCTATCTATCTATCTATCTATCTATCTATCTATCTGCGCTCACATCTATATTTCATGTGGAGCCTGTATTCATGTGAAACAGGACACAGGAAACAGGGGAAACAGCTCCCTTCTTCACCCCAGAAGCATGAAAGTTCACGATGCCACTGGGCATGTGTAAGGATCCCAATTTGAATTGGAGAATCCACATGGTATGTACTTTTGTGATAATTTATTTTGCACTCTCTCCTCTTTGCATTTGGAACAACCGCAGTGTTGCTCTTCGCGTGTGGTAATTAATCATGTAATTTGGCTTAATTTCGATTGGCCCTGCTTGGCATTTCCTTTGGGATGGGGGCACATATCCCAGTATGATAACGACCTTAGAGGTCTTTAAACAGAGGCTGGATGGCCATCTGCAGGGTATGCTTTGATTGTGATTTCCTGCATGGCAGAATGGGGTTGGACTGGATGGCCCTTGGGGTCTCTTCCAACTCTATGATTCTATATCTAGTTACACATTCCAAGAAAGTGTTATCTCCAAGGAAAGGGACACCTGGCATTGCAGGAACTGCAGGACTGATGCCTTCATTTTCTATGCATTTTGCATGGAATCAAAGCCAAGCTGAAAATTCTACAGCAAAGGTCCAAAACACACTTAGAAATAATCCAGTTTAAGTCTGGCTCAGTGCGAGGGCATTCTGGAACTGTAGTTTTGTGATACATTTAGCCTTCTCTGTCAGAGAGCTCTGGTGCCACAATAAACTACAGTTCCCAGGATTCCCTAGCACTGAGCCAGGGCAGTTATATCGGTGTTGGACCGTGGAGGTGCCTCATTAAGGGACGCTTAAGAAGCAGGGAGGCACGGGGTCACTCCGTCTTAAAGACGACGACGCTACATCCCTCTCCGCCCCTTCTTCTCCTCAAAGAGAACGACGAGGTACTGCAGCTCCCAGAGGAGCAGCAGGGGGTGACGTAATGCGCTTGCGCAGTGAGCGTCCAGAGCGGCCGCCGTCCTTCGTTTCCGGGGGGAGGGCAAGGGGCGGGGCCAGAGAGTAGGGGAGGACGTCGGCGAGCCCTCGCCCCGCCCCCCGCCCTTTGCCCCCGGATGTAGTCTTGCCTCTTCCGCCTGCCCCGGTGACTGAGGCCCGGAAGGCCGAGGCTTCGACTTCCTTGTCTTCGTGTGTGATCGCGGGTCGAGGTCAGTAGCCGGGGCTGAGCTGGGCCTTGGGCTCCTCGCCTGGCACTTCGGAGGTGCCACGATCCGCCTCAGGCGCCCATAGACTGCGCCCGGCCCCCCGGCCCTCTAAGGAGCTCGGTAGGACCGGCAAGTTTTAAGATTACAAGGGGGAGGAAAAGATGGTCTCTGGAACTGGCGGCTGCATCTGTAAACCGCCTTTCTACCCTTGTTTAAATAAGGCACTGATGCGATACTTCCAGAGAAGTGAAGCTTAGTTAAAATGTAAATGGTCTTTTTCAGTCTCTGGGGACTAAGATTTAGGAAGACTTAGGCCCAAGACACATTACAGAAATAATCCAGCTTGAGACCGCTTTAAGTGCTCTGGCTCACTGCTAGGGAATGCTGGGAGCCATAGTTTATTGTGGCATCACAGAAGTACAGGTCGTGGGATTCCCTGACTCTGAGCCAGGGCAGTTAAAGCGGTCTCAAACTGGGTTATTTCCACAGTGTGTTGTAGACCTTAGATCTCTGAGCTGACTTGGGTCCCTTTGGGGAGAAAGGCGGCATATAAATGAGATTAATTCATTAAGGAGAGGGAGTTGGCCCAGGGCCATGCACTTAGATTGCTCATAGTGAGCAGAGGTTTGAGTCTTAGGTTCCTGAAGAGTATTGGTTCTAGATAGGAACGGATGAATAGTTTGGATTAAGGAATGACAAATGCTTAATTACAATCTTCTTATCCAGACTATTGACTTGAAACCTATTAACTCTCTAGGAATGGGAATCCTGTTTGAAAATCAAGTTCTAAGTCCAAACATGTGAAAAGTTTAAAACTGTTGTTTGTAATCACTTTCTTGTGTTTGAATAGAGGATGGCTGCTGAGAAATATCACCAACCAAATACAATTAATGGACAGGATCAAGATGCCACTGGGAGTAATTCAAGCAGTTGGAGAGAAGTGGAAGTGGAAGAAGTCAGCGGAGGAAATGATTTGCTTCCCAATGGATTTCAAATGGAGGAAACTGAGAACAAACTCTTGGATTCAGCACCAGATGCTTCTGGATCACTGACAAAGGGACCGCTGCTATTCATCAACAGGCAGCAAATCCAGTCAGTGGCCCATGATTCACGAGCAGATGAACTCAGAGGCCTGGAAGTTGACGTATATGACCAGGATGTATTGGAACAAGGAGTCCTTCAGCAGGTAGACAGTGCAATAAGTGAAGCAAACAAAGCCCAAATTGCTGATGCAGAAAAATTATATCGATCTGCATTAGATGAGTTCAGGTAAGTTGAATGTTATTATTTTTTTTAACTGAATAGTTAAATTTATAGGCATTTTGGAAATTTGAATGTATATAGATGCATCAGGACTTGGATTAGGGCAGTTTATCTGTTAGATCAAAAATTCTTTCCCATACTTGGGTCAAAGTGGATTTTTAATAAATTAAATATTATTTTCTTTATTTAAGCAGTTGCTCAGTTGATCATAGCCTCTAGCACTGAGTATATCAAAGCTGAAATGCACTGATCTAATATGCTCAATAAATTTCGTTGAGGCCAGTGGGATATATTCCAGGATGATTACAAAGTAGTTTGTGGAATGAAACTGTGGGTGAACATCTGGTTCTACTGATCAGGGTTCCATTGTTGATGTTGTAAAATATTCTGGTTACACAGAACAAAATAATTGTTTATTCCATTAAAGCCAGTGGATGTTTTATCATGAATCTTACAGAAATAGGATTGCATCCGCTATTAATTCCTTTTATACAATACTAAAGACAGTAGGGAGATTTGGATTGAGTTCAAGAAAGAAAGTAGGAGAATCACTGACAGAGTTTTGCAGGACCAACAATCTATTCATTGCAAATGCCTTCTTTAAACAATTGGAGATGAGACTGTACACATGGACATCACCAGATGGAGAACAAAAACCAAATGCATTACTTAATAGGAAACAGAAAGTCCAGCGGCAGAATGCAGTACAGACCATTGTCTATTAACATCCAAAATTAGAATAAAGCTGCAGAAAAATACCAAATCAGTCACCTTGGCAAAATAGGATCTAAAGAAAATTGCAACAGAATTTAAAGGATGTGTGAGAAACAGTTCAGCTTTATTTTAATTTAGTTAAGCCTGTTGTACTGGGTACCAGATGAACTATGGACAGAAGCCAGTGACATAGTAAAAGAAGAACACAGAAAAATGATACCTGTGGCCAAAAAGGAGAAGAAACAATGGATGACAGATTAAATGCTTCAAGAACTTAAAGGAAGCAAAAGCATAGATTCACAGAATCGTAGAGTAGGAAGAGACCACAGGGGCCATCCAGTCCAACCCCCTGCCATCCAGGAAATCTCAAAGCATACCTGACAGATGGCCATCCAGCCTCTGCTTAAAGACCTCCAAAGAAGGAGACTCCACCACTCTCCGAGGGAGTGTGTTCCACTTACTATCAGGATGTTCCTCCTAATGTTGAGGTGGAATCTCTTTTCTTGTAGCATCCATTGTTCTGGGTCCTGTTCTATGGAGCAGCAGAAAACAAGCTTGCTCCCTCCTCAATATGACATCCCTTCAAATATTTAAACATGGCTATGATAACACCTCTTAACCTTCTCTTCTCCAGGCTAAACATACCCAGCTCCCTAAGTCATTCCTCATAGGGCATGGTTTCCAGACCCTTCACCATTTTGGTCGCCCTCCTTTGGACACGATCCAGTTTCTCAATGTCCTTTTTGAATTGTGGCACCCAGAACTGGACACAATATTCCAGGTGGGGCCTGACCAAAGCAGAATATAGTGGCACCATTACTTCTCTTGATCTAGACACTATACTTTTATTGATGCAGCCTAAAATTGTATTGGGCTTTTTAGCTGCCGCATCACACTGTCGGCTCATGTTCAAGTTGAGGTCTACTTGGACTCCTAGATCCCTTTCACACATAGTTTCATTCAGCCAGGTGTCCCCAATCCTATATCTGTGCATTTCATTTTTCCGCCCTAAGTGCAGTAGCTTACATTTCTCCGTTGAATTTCATTTGTTAGCCTTGGCCCAGCTTTCCAATCTATTAAGGTCATTTTGAATCTTGATCCTGTCCTCTGGAGTATTAGCTACTCCTCCTAGTTTGGTGTCATCTGCAAATTTGATAAGTATGCCCCCATTTCTGTCATCCAAGTCATTGATAAAGATGTTGAACAGTACTGGGCCTAGGACAGAGCACTGGTCACTTCTCTCCAGGATGAAAAGGAGCCATTGTTGAGCACCCTTTGGGTTCGGCCAGTCAACCGATTACAAATCCATGTAATAGTTACGTTGCCTAGCCCACATTCCACTAGTTTGTTTGCAAAAATGTCATGGGGGACCCTGTCAGAAAGCCTTACTGAAATCAAGATATACTATATCCACTGCATTCGCTTAATCTACCAAGCTGGTAATTTTATCAAAGAAAGAGATCAGATTTGTCTGGCATGACTTGTTTCTCTGAAACCCATGATGACTTTTTGTGATTATGGAATTGCCATTTAGATGTTCACAGACTCTCCGTTTAAAGATTTGCTCTATAATTTTTCCTAAGCAAAGGGAGACAGAAACACAGTTAGAATAATGAATGCTACTGTCCAATGATTAATGTTCAAGGATAATGATCACCTTATTTGGTACAAATTGGTTTTGACCATGGACTGTCTGACTATCCTTTTGGATCCTATTCGAGTGATTGACGCAGATCAATTGACCACTGGCCTGTTTGACTACTCTTTCACTATTTCCCAAGGAATAATGTCAGCCATGGCTTCTCATTCAACTTCTTTTAAGTGGTGCATTGTTTGTGGGGGCAAAATCCCTGGGCAAGATACCCATGATACCTGCCTCCTGTGTCTGGGTCATAATGTGGCCTCCTGTCTGCAATGCAAATTACTGCCCCCCAAGCCTGTAAAAATTGGGATTCCCGCCTGAAAGCTGCACTCTATCAACAGGTTCACTGCCTCCTGTGGAGTTGGCCTCGTCTAGCAAAGACAGAGCTGATGACGCGGCTCAGAAAAAGGGTGACTCTTCCCAAAAGGATGATGATAAACCTTCCAAATCTGCGGGTGACCATCACTTTCCTAAGACAAAGATAAATCTTCTAAGGACAAATCTTCTAGACATTTCCAAAAATCTGACTGTGATAAGTCTGACCGGGATTGGGGCTCCGACTCGGATTTATCATCTAAACGCTCCTCTAAGCGCAAGCACCAGGCTGATGACACTTCATCTTCAAAAAAGCACAGCTTGGCTTCATCTTCTCCTTTGGGGAAGAAATCTGATAAGACAAAAATCCCATCTCAGCATCCCTGGGCATGGATCTCACAAGACCGCATGGCCTTGTCTTCCATCCGAGAAGTGGTTGTTCTTCCCCCTTGGGAACCTTCACCTGAACCTCAGGTGATCCAACTTGATCTCAGCTCAGAGTCCGAGGGTGAAATCCATGAGCCTGATCCTCCGGTCTTGACTCCTTCTGCAACCTTAGTTGGCCGGCCCCCGAGAGCCTTTGGAACAAATGTCGGCTCTTCCTGATAATTATTATTATTATTATTATTATTATTAACCTTTATTTATGAAGCGCTGTAAATAACTGACTTGAAGTTGAGGTCAAGATTCATCCCAAACCTCAACACCATGCTGTTGACCGACAAGATGACTCTGTCTTTGATGAGTTTCCTGACCTGGTTTATGATGAAGAGTCTTAAGGCCTATTATATGCCTGTAGACATTAATGAGCTCCGAAGAAATTCGGCTGCTGAATACCGTTCTTTACCTTCAGTTCAGTCCCAGCCCATACAGGCTACGACTCCTAACCCTCTGCCAGTACTGACCTGACGTGAGTGTTTACGAGATCGACCACTTCCTCGGATTCCATCTGATGTTTCCTCCAGGTCATCCAGAGCTTCCCAATCCAAGTCCTCTTCATCTGACCTCTTGGTACGCAGACTTTCTCCACCTCCAGCTCTTGTGATTCGTGACAATGCATCACCTACCGACGATGTCAAGACCTTTGCCGAGCAGGCCATAAGGATGTCCAACGCTTTAGGTCTCGAGCTTAACCACAATGAAGAAAGCTCGCTGGACCCTATTGAACGACGCATACATGACAAGGTGCCTGCCCCACCATCCATTGCCTTTCTGCTTTCCATGCAGAAAATTGCCCAACAATTTTGGATGATGCCAGCCACAATTCCGTCGACATCGAGAAAGATAGACAATCTCTATCAAATTACTCCTTCAACAGCATCTTGGCTCTTTGAAGACCTGCGTACCACTTCGGCTATTGTAGAGGGGCCTCAGCAATCCTTTACTCCTAAGACCTCCTCTTCTCCTGCAGACAAGGAGGCTAAAAAATTGGACGGTATGGGAAAGAAATTATACGCCGCTGCAGTTCTGGACCTTAAGGTTGCAAATCATGGTGCCTATCTGGGATAGAATGCTGCACATCATTGACGACCTCACCAATCACAGGTGATTCATAGCCCTAGCTCTGCATGCTGAACCTTATGCTTTGGGAGCACAACAAATTAATTCAGCCTGCCACTTTGCAGATTGTGCGGCAAAGGACTTATCTGGATCTATCGCATTACGCTGCCACGCCTGGTTGTGGGCTTCGGACTTGACTTTCCAGTCCAAGACATTGATCAAAGACATGTCGTTCCACGACACAGGCTTGTTTAGCAAAGACACCGATGAAAAGAAAAACTCTAAATACAGTGTGTCCATGTTATACGCGGGTGCGCTTTACGTGATCTTGAGTGTACATGCTCAAGCTGCGGGGAGCTCGCGGGGCGCAAGGGGCAGCATGTCCCATTCAATTGAATGGGCGTGCGTGCCCGTGGCACCACCACGCACAAGCCCCATTGTTTCTAATGGGGCTTGAGCATCGGCAGAATTCACCTTACGTGGGGGGGGGCGGAACGGATCCCCCGTGTAAGGCAAGGGCCGACTGTATAAAATGAGAGCTGCCTCTAGGCATCACGATATGTCCTCTACTTCCTTTCCATGGGGAGGCTCCAGGCGTCAGTAGGGAGGTCAGCGTTCAGGTTACTCCCAGTCCTAGTCCCCATCCCGCCCGTACAACCAACAAGACTGTCAGTACCCCAGTCAAAATCAGAGCCGCCAGAGATAACCATCTCAATCGTCCGCTTCGTCTGGCCACCAACAGCCACAACAACAGCGTTATCATCAGGGCTTTTGTAGGAAGACCTCTGACCAAAATAAAAACAACTTTGATGTTCTTCAGCTCGTTCCATCCCTCCTCCCTTTGGTGACAGACTAGCCCATTTTTACACCTCTTGGGCTATGTTAACTACTGACTCTTGGGTCCTTTCCATTGTCTGCAGGGGTTATGCTCTTCAGTTTGAAGAGCTCCTGCCCACCGGAACTGTTATTTCCACCTCCCCCCTCAAACACCCTTCTTGACGAAGTGCACTTTTTGTTAGACAAAGAGACTATTGAGCCCATCACCTTATCTCAGGCTCATAGTTGTTTCTTTTCCCATTATTTTTTGGTGCCTAAGCCTGATGGAGTGCTTCGGCCCATTTTGGACCTTAGCCACCTTGACTCTTATATTTGTTATCATCGATTCTGTATGATAAAATTGTCTTCTGTCTTACCATTGTTGCAGAAGGATCAATGGTTTACGATTCTGGACCTAAAAGGTGCATATTTTCATGTTGGGATCAGACAAAACCACAGAAGATTTCTGGCTTTCATGATAGGCTCCAAGGCCTTCCAGTTCAGAGTTCTTCGGTTTGGCCGCTCCAAATGTCTTTACCAAGTGCATGCCTCCGGTAGCTGCTTACCTCTAACAGTGAGGCATTGTAGTCTTTCCGTAACTAGACGATTGGCTCCTCGTAGCCTCATCTCAAGAACTGTTGCTCCAAAATATCGATTTCACCCTATTCTTGTTAGACTCTCTCGGCCTCTTAATAAACAGGGAGAAGTCCCATTTGACTTCCTCCAAAAGGGTCAAGTTCATCGGCGCAATCTTAGACTCTAAAAGGTCTCTTGCATACCTACCAGATGACAGGTTTCAGGCTCTCTTCCAGGCGACCAGAGACTGCCTAGCCCACAGAAGAATCACAGCCCTAACCGTTCTAATTGCATTGGGGCCCATGGCTTCAACTACCTTGGTCACCCAGTTCGCGCGTCTCAGAATGCATCCTCTTCAAGCTTGGTTCCTCTGTCTTCAACCCTGCCACCAACCACCCGGACATGTGGCTGTCGGTACCGAGGCAAGTGGCCAGGACATTACATTGGTGGCTAGATCTGACAACGTTTCGATCACCACAGCTAACCCTCACCACCGATACTTCCTTAGAAGGATGGGAGGCTCATTCTTCAAACCTGATGGTAAAGGACAAATGGTCTCCTATCAAAAAGACCTTCCACATCAACATTCTGGAAATGCTAGCTGTGGCGAAAGCTCTCAGGGCATTCGAAACCCTACTTCAAGGTCAGATAGTCCTCCTTGGCCACCATCTGTTCTCATTACCAGTTTGACGGCAGACCATCCTTTTTCAAATAAACTCTTATCAAAAAATTTCTTAAGGGCCTGCATCAGTACTGACACTGTCCTGGAGCCTTGACTTGGTCCTTGCCTTCCTCTCTGGGAAACCCTTCGAACCTATGGCCACTACAGACTTGAGATTATTTTCTTGGAAGACAGCCTTCCTTGTGGCCGTTACATCTGCTCATCGGGCAAGTGAGCTTTGTGCCTTGAGAGTTGACCAGCCCTACTTATCCTTACACAAGGACAACGTGGTACTTGGTCCTGACATATCCTAAAATTGTGTCATCTTTCCACATGGGACAGGACATTGTTTGGCCCACCTTGGTTCCTAACCCGACTTCTGACAATGAGAGATGATTGCATGTGCTTGATGTTCATTGTGCCCTAGTCTTCTTTGTCGACAGGACTTCAGTTTCGAGTGGTTCTCTGAGACTGTTCACCTGCTATTCAAAACCGAAACTGGGACTCCCTGTCTCTCCTCAACGTTTCTCTAAATAGGTGACTTCTACTATTCATCTTTGTTATAAACTAACGCACAAAGCTCCTCCAGCTCAGGTTTGAGTTCATTCAATGAGGGCGGTAGCGACATCCTCTGCCTTTTGGACTGGGGTGCCCCTGGAGGTTATTCGTAAGGCTGCTGCCAGGCCCCAGCCATCGACTTTCATCAGACATTACAGGCTGGACACCAGTCAAAATTGTTTATTATCTGTCAAGTTTAATCTGTCTGATACATGCTATGACTGCATATTTTTCTTTAATTAATGACAGGACAATTGCACTTCCAACTGAAAGTTTATTGTGTCAACTTCAGATATAACAACATAGTGGTGGCTTATCACCTTTCCAATTTAATTCTATGATGGCCTCTGATTGGCCAACGTTCAGAGTTGTTTGAATAAACATAACCTGTTTTACTCTTACAAATTTTCCTGACACTCCCTCCACCACTGACTGAAGCTTGTCAGTCTAACCCATTTGTGTGATTCGCAAAGACCACGAAAGAGGACAGGTTGCTCACCTGTAACTGTAGTTCTTCAAGTGGTCATCTGCGAATTCTCATAAATCCCGCCCATCCTCCCCTCAGTCGTGTCCTGCTGTTATTAATTTACTCTATTGCTGCTATGTGGCGTACTTATGGAACTGGAGAGGCACGGGACTGTTAGGGGCTTATATCAGGATGGGCGGAGCTACTGCCAAAAAGTTTCAGAATGTTGCAAAGTAAACTTTGCCTAGCGATTCTAGAAGGCTCTGAGCTTACTGTGCAGGCGCAGATAAAGCCCATTTGTGAGAATTCGCAGATGACCACTTGAAGAACTACAGTTACAAGTGAGCAATCTATCCTTTTGTGTGCACAATAAAAATTGTTTTACTTTCTGGTGCTGTTTCATAGTCATGTCTACAAAGTTGGTATGTTTTATGAAATTCTGTCTTTTCAGATATTTGAAAAACAGGCAGTACTTTAGAGAAGTAATAGTGAATGTTGAGATTTAGGTATTTTGTAGCATTCCAGTTGAAGGTACAGTTATTTCTACTTAATGATTACGTTTTCACATTGATGTTTAGTAGCTGATCACTGAATTTGTATTTTCAGGTCATGCACAAAGTCCCTGAAACAGATTGATACCATTATTGAGCAACTTACTCCTCAATCTGCTACTTGTAAAGCTATTAAAAGAAAATTAGATTCTGTGAAGCGGCAAAAATACAATAAGGTAATGAGAGGTTACTAATTACATGTGTAGTACTGTGGACCCTTGTTATATGCTGGGGTTTAGTTCCAAGATCCCCCGTGGATAACAAAATCCATGGATGCTCAAGTCCCATTAAATATAATGACATAACAAAATGGCGTCCCTTATAAAAAAATGAAAAATCAAGGTTTGATATTTGAAATTTATACTTTTTTGGAACATTTTCAAACCGTGGATACTTGAATCCGTGTATAAAAAATCAGTGTATAAGAAGGGCCAACTGTATGAGAAATGCCTTAAAAACGTACATTTTTGAACCTGGAATGAATCTGAATATTAATACTATTAAAGTCTTATTAAAGCTAATTTGAATATCGTAATTCCTGGCTGTGGCTGCAAAGGTCATTATTGTATTTTTCAAATACTTTTTGTGTAGGTACGACATAATTTTTCTAAATTATTACATAGTGTTCAACAGATGTGGATCGTGTGTGTGTGATCAAACACAAATGAACATATGTTCTCATCTGTTTTAAAATCTTCAGAGAACCCTTTAGTAGCTGTTTTTGAAATGATTAAGTTATTAGACTATGTTTGCATTGACATGGAGGAAGGAGGAGTGAGGATCAGAGGAAGGGATATCCACATTCTAAGATATGCAGATGACACTATATAACTAGCAGAAAATAACAGAGACTTGAAAAAGTCACTAAAGAAATTCAAAAGGGAAAGTACTAAAGTAATGACGTTACAGACGTTCAGTCTAGATGGTGAGGAAACAAAGATTTTCCAAATCTTGAAGGAGTCATTGATCAGAATGGAGATTGTAATCAAGAAATCAGAAAATATTAGGATTGTGAAGCTATGAAAGAACTATATGATATCTTAAAGTGCAAAAAAACTGAATACTGAAGTTAGGATCATCCAAGCTATCATATTTTCCATCATGATGTATGGATGTGAGAGTTGGATAGTGAAGAAAGCTGATAGAAAAAAATTATTTGACATGTGATGTTGGAGAAGCATGTTGAGGTTACCGTAGATAGTCAAAAAGGTAGACAAATGGGTTTTAGAACAGATCAAGCCTGAACTCTGCCTAAAAGCAAGGTGACTACATATATACTTGTGTATAAGTGGAAACATTTATGGACTTCCTAGACACAGAAGGGAGAGCAGAGGGGTAGTGCTTCTTTTAATAGGCTCTCCCTGGACTCTCTTCAATGTCCACCCGCCTAGTAGGTTGTTTGCAGCTCGCCTGCTTGTGCCCCCCCCCAAATTATGTGAGAAGACAACCAAGAGTGGGCAGACAGGCAGCGAAGAGTCCAACTGGGAAGAGCCTACTGTAAAAGTAGGCTTTGTGACTTCCCTGCTTCTTCATACGCTTGAAGAGGTAAAGGACCCCTGTGCCTTTTCACTCACACTCCCCACCAACAGTATAAACCAGTTGCAGTTTCTAACGTTTTGCCTGCATTCTCCAGCTCATTTTTGACACTTTCCCCACAATCCTGTGTGCAGTTGTTTGCAGCTTATCTTCTCTTCACCTTCTCCGGGGGCAGGGAATCCGGCAGCAAAGAGACACAGGGAAAGCAGGCTAAAGATGAGAAACCATGGCAGGCAGTGTGGTTGGTTTCTCATCTTTTACCTGCCTTGTCTGGCTTCTCTTAAATCATTTTCTAGTTGAGGGTAGAATATTTTCTTTTCTTTAACAAAGGTAATAGTAGGCTTCAACAGATCCAAACACCTACTTAAGACATTGCTTCTTAATAGCCACCTCACAATGCAAAGAAAGAGACATCACTGGATTTATTTGTAATTGGTTGACTGGCTGAACCCAAAGGGTGCTCAGCAATGGCTCCTTTTTATCCTGGAGAGAAGTGACCAGTGGAGTCCCACAAGGCTCTGTCCTGGGCCCAGTGCTATTCAACATCTTTATCAATGACTTGGATGACAGAATCGGGGGCATACTTATCAAATTTGCAGATGACACCAAATTAGGAAGAGTAGCTAATACCCCCAGAGGACAGGATCAAGATTCAAAATGACCATGGTAGATTGGAAAGCTGGGGCAAGGCTAACAAAATGAATTTCAACACAGAGACTAAGAGCCAAGACAGGCCTACTGTTTGGCTGCTTAGACCACAGGGGGTTCATCACAGTAGTGTTTAATTGTTGTAATGACTGAGTGAAACATTGCAGATAAGGCACAAAGCTTAGTCTCCTTTAGCGGTGAATGCAAAATCTTCTCTGGCTTAAAATTTCTTTTTTTCATTTTCATACTTTTGCTTATGATTTGATGACACCATAATCCTTAACTAAATTCTCACAAACTTTTCCAAAAAAATTTAAAATGAATAGAAATAATAAGCTTCAACATGCACAACACAACCAACTCTACAGTGCCCAGTATCACACTAACACCCCACTGATTTCACTGCCAACAGATCACATAACAGAACACACAAACATGCACAATTGTGTGAGTGCAAGCCACACTCAGTAAAACTAACATTGTCAACACCGGCTTGTACAATTATTGGTTCTCCAGCACAATTCTTCTGTAATCTTTTCTAATTTAAATGCCTTTAATACCTGCCCTCATAGATATTAAAATTAAGATTTCAATTCTTAATTATATTTACTTACCACTTAAATTTTAATCCAGTGGACCCTTAGTTTATATCCAATAAATAGTTATAAAGCTTGAAATTTTTTATCTACATTTTATATGAATTATAGTGCAAAAAGAACTCAGCCAGTGTATTTCTGCAAGCTGCATATTATATGCAAAGGAGTTGAATGTGGCTAGTTAGATGCTGTTTGGCCATCCTGGTATATATTATCAACATAGAATAGTAACAGTCAGTATTGTATGATAATACAGTGGGCCCTCAGTATCCGCTGGGGATCCATTCCAGATCCCCGTGTGGATACCAAAATCTGCTGATGCTAAAGTCTCATTTTTCCTAATGGTGACACAGGACTGAAATCCCAGCTCCCCCCTCCCTCCCTCCCTCCCTCCCTTTCCCGGAAGAACAAGAAAATAGGGTTGCTATGTGGAGAAGGTGGCCAGGTATTAACTGAGGATAGAGAAAAGGCAGAACTACTTAACACCTTGTTTATCTCAGTTTTTCCTAAAAAAGGAAAATAGTGCACAACCTGAGGAGTGAGAATAAGGTGGTGTAGTGGGGAAATGCAGCACAGAATAGGATGAGAAGTAATGGAATGAGGCCTGCTCATATAACATCACTCTTTACTCCTTCCACCTGCTTTACCTCTCCTTCCCCCATTTAGGTTTCCTGTGAACTATTGTGCTGAAGATAATAAACTAGATAGAGGTGGTTCTAATTGTGTCCTAGGATCAGAATATAGACTCGTTGATTACCCACAAGTAGAATATAAATGTTATTTTGACTCCCACCTGCATACTGCTTCCTGAAGCTTCAGTTTTGGACCAGACTTGATTTTCTTGTCTTCAAAGGGATGCCTGTTTTTCTTCAGGAAGTACCAGGCCTGGCCTGAGAATCCCACTTCAGCTTGACTTTAGACTTAATTTGAATCTAGAACTCATCCTTATTTAAGAGTGCTTCTGTTGAATGTGCTGCCAGTCAATATCATTGCATATCTGTTCCAGTATATTGCGAGAATAAGAAAATGTTAATTCTCTATTTTCTTCACACCATGCACAATTCTGTAAACCCAGTCTTTCATTTCATTGACTTTCTTTTTT
The DNA here is from genome assembly GCF_019175285.1 of Sceloporus undulatus. Lineage (NCBI taxonomy): Eukaryota > Metazoa > Chordata > Lepidosauria > Squamata > Phrynosomatidae > Sceloporus > Sceloporus undulatus. The sequence continues at coordinate 145,639,701 of NC_056524.1, read as the reverse complement.
AAAATCAAAAGCTCCAAATATTTTAGTTCTTCTTTGCTGTTTTCCTCCAGAGTTTGTTTTAATCTATGTTTTTCAATACTAAAACAATAGTGAGTTATCACATGTACCCTTTTTGGTAGAAAGTTAGGCTAAAAGCTATTCATCACAAAAACATTTGTTGCTTTTGTCCATGGGGCTCTGAGAAATCTTCATAAATTGTGTATACTGTATATACTCTACTATAAGTGCAAAAACTTATGCCCCAAAATGTGACACTAAAATCCTGAGTTGACATACATAGTTCAATAAAGTAAGGATACACAACCCCCATATAGTACGTATTGTATACGTACTAGGTTAGGAAAGGGGCGGTGCTCCGCACCCCCTAACCTAGTACGTATACATACGTACAAGATGGCGCCGGCCCTTCTACATGGCCGGCGCCATCTTTACGTACTGGACGCATAGCGTCCAGACGTGTCGCAGCGCTAATGATGTAGCGAATGCGCCCTTGGCGCTTCGCTACGTCATCCGTGCGCCGCAGAAAGAAGCTCCGAAATGGAGCTTCTTTTTTGCTCCGCGCGGGAGCCGCGCGGTTTGGATGCTTCGGCTCCCTCGCTGAGCAAATGGCGCCGGTGGGGGAATGCCGCAAAGCGGCGGTTTGTATCCCGCCATAACTTAGAAAAGTCCTGAAAGAAGCACCACCATTTGTGGCTTGGCACTGATTTCTGAAAGAGCTTCCCAGGCAGAGGTGTGTATGTGTGTGTGTGTGTGTGAGAGAGAGAGAGAGAGAGAGAAAGAGAGAGAGAGAGAGAGAAAGGTGATTCCCATCTCCATCCTATGTTAAAATCTTCTCTCTTGTCCTCATCCAGATCTCTTCCCCATCAAACACCCTATTTAACTTCACTTCCCTCTCTTTTCAATCTGGTGTTAAAACCTTCTCCAGCACCAGAGAAGTGGTATTAGGTGGTTGGAAGAGGTCCAGAGAAGGCGAAGGAGGGAGGGAAGTAAAATTTACAAGCCCTTAAATTTTACCCTCAACTTATCGATGGGTCATATCAAAACCCATGATTTTTGGTTCTAACACCTTCACTCAATTTATACATGAGATTGACTTGTACATGAGTATATATGGTAAGACACTGACTCTTCCTTTTCTGTCCTACCTTTATTCTGTTCTTTTGAGATGAGAGAATATGCTACTCAGTTTAATGTTGTATATTTTCATTATTTTAGGAACAACAATTGAAAAAAATCAATGCAAAACAAAAAAATCTTCAGAAAATCTTTGCTAGAAAGATTCCTGATGGAATAGGTGATTCTGTATTTGAAGATGATGGAGGTAAGGAATGCAATTAAGAATTCTTGGGTATATTTTGAGTGAGTGGGTATATAATGCCTGTATTTCAAGTTGGGTTCTAATATTTTGCTTGAAAGAATAAATATGTGTTAATAAATTTCAGGGGTTGATGTTTCTTTTGAAGAAAGGTTTAGCACTGCTTACCTGCTGAATTGTTTATATTGGGTACTTGTGAGCATTTTCATGAATGAATATAAATCATCACTCTGTTCAGAAGAGATGGCTGCACTCTAGAATCACTAGTGTGTCGCTCTTAATAAATTGGAAGTGTTAAATTAGCTGAGCTGCAAAAATGTCTTAGTTGACAAACACTGTGACTGAATTACAACTTTCAGTGAAGTGCTATCTTTCAACACATACTATTTCTAATATGTAGAAAGACAATGGGTTTGTAGCAAACACAATCATAATAGTCTGTTATACATAGTAATTAGAGAAGTTTTTTGTGGGTTTTTCGGGCTATGAGGTCTTGTTCTAGAAGAGTTTTTTTCCTGACGTTTCGCCAACAGCTGTGGCTGGCATCTTCAGAGAATGAATAATTAGAGAAGCTTCTTCCAATGCTTCTTCCCCTCTCAGCAAGAGTTCCTACTGGAATGTCCCACTTTTTGCGCATCAATGCTTGAATCAAAGAGGACTATCTGTAGATTTACAGGAAAAGTCATATTCTGCCTTTATTTTTGTGACATTTACGTAAGAGATGGGATCAGATGGGAAATCCACTTACCCTTTCCATTTTCCTGAAATCAGTGTTAGCCAGGGTTATGGTGGTGTTCTTCTGCAAATCATTGGGGCTTCTTTTAAAGAAACATTTAGCACTGCTTTAACATTGCTTCAGCATATGTAAGAGACATGCTTTTGTTTGTAACTATAGCTCCATTCCCTCTCTTTTCTCAACTTACCATATCAGTTCTCTATTATTCTACCTCTGTCTTATGCTTCTTCCATATGTAGCACATGATTAAAACAAAATGGTTAATTTGAATTCTCTGGCAAGAACAATATGTTCTATTGATTGCTACCAATACAACATTTTGCCAACTTAGACAAACTTGTACTTAGACAAACAGTATACTTGTCTTTTATGTACTTTCTCCATTAGGAGAAAAGGTTTATAGATTCTTTAAGGTAGTGTTTCCCAAGTTTGAGTCTCTAGGTCTTGTTGACTACAACTCCCACAATCTCTAACTATTGGGCATGCTGGTTGGGGCTTTTGGGAGTTCACTAATATAGCCTACCATATTATTTTGAATGGACTGACCCACTTGATTTTGAAAGTTAAGCATGGTGCTTGGGAGACCACCAGGGAAGATTAGCAATTAGAAATAATTGTCTTGATAGATCATTGGGCCAGCACCATATAAAGCAGTAGTTCCCAACCTAGGGGTTGGGAACCCTTTGGGGGTTGAACGACCTTTTCAGAGGGGTCACCTAAGACCATTGGATTCTAGACTCTAGCACTTCTTCTTTGGCCACTTCCTCCACGTTTACCCTGGAAGGCCTTCCATTTTGTGGTGCCTAGGTGTCAGTCCTTTTTTCAGGCAAGTGAAGGCCCCTCCTCCTCCTGCTGTGGGGCTCCCCTGTCTCCATGGGGCAGCAGAAGCTTCCCTTTGCCCTCAGGGGGGCAGGCCCAGCAGTGGGGCAGTGTGCGTGTGGAGAGCCTAGAACCACCGCTCCAGAAGCCTTGCAGGGCTGAGAGCGAGGCAGAAACGAGGGGGAGAAGGTGTTGCTTGGAAGTAGTGTCTCGCTGGCCATTTGAGGGCATGTGGTGGAAGGAAGGAGACCACGATGAGGAAGAGCAGGGGGCTCCTCCGAATGGTCCTGGTCACTTCCCTCTGCTCCCTCCTCCTCCTCCTCCTCTTCCAGTTCCACAGCATCCTCATCCCAGGTGAGTTACTCATTCACACTCCCTCACTTCTCTCTCTCTCTCTCTGTCTTTCTGTCTGTCTGTCTGTCTCTCTCTCTCTCTCTCTCTCTCTCTCACACACACACACACACACACACACAGAGAGAGAGAGAGAGAGAGAGAGCACTTTGAGACCACTTTAACTGACCTGGCTCAATGCTTTGGAACTCGGGTGTTTGTGAGGCATTTAGCCGTCTCTGCCAGAGAGCTCTGGTGCCACAATAAACTACAATTCCCAGGATTCTATAGCACTGAGCCCTGGCAGTCAAAGCAGTCTCGAACTGGATCGTTTCTGCATTGTGTTTTGGACGCAGACATCCTCCTTTTGTGAATTAACAAATGAATCCAGTCCCTTGTTTTTATATCTCTCTCACACATTGCAGAAATAATAACCCACTTTGCTATCGCTTTAATCAGTCAATGAATCAATCTGTCTATCGACCGATGTTTATTGATTAGCCCTTAGGCCGTATCACAGTAACACAAAAACAGATAAAACACGCTATAAAAATTCTATAGATGTTCTATAGAAATTAGAAAAAGCTAAATATAATAAATCTAAAATATGAATAAAATACCGTACAGATACCATGTGAATGCCATACAATTTAAGTACAAAACCCATAAATGAAACAAAATTATAAAACTTGATTATAAGAATCTATATAAAAGATTCAAAATACAAAAATGGGTAAAATAGAGAGGGGGAAAATACAGCTTTAAAAAGATAGTACATAAAACAAAAGATTGAACATCAGTTACACATCAAAATTCCTCATCACCTCTACAGTTGACCCAAATTGTCCCCACATATCTAGCTTTCAACTGTATTGCTTTACATAGAAACCAAGCTGTGGTAATAGATATTTTTGAATCTTGACCACTCACGAAGAATGAAGTTTTAACATGGGCATCCCAGAACATTGATCGTTTGATATAGGGACCAAAATACTGGTCTCTTTCCTGTTGGTACAAATTACACTTGAATACAATATGAGCTAAATCTTCAATCTCTTGGTCTCCATAAATACAAGTTCGCTCATCGTAAGGAATACCATTAAATCTACCATATCTTACCATTGTGTCAAGCTGATCAAATCTAGCTCGAGTACATGCCTCCCTCAGGTATTTTGGCATTTCTATTTTTAGATAGTTAGGTCTTTGAAAAGTGCATTTAAAACGGCTCAGCCATTTTAAATTGCCTACCTTACTAAGGGTGGCTATATCATTTTGGGCCTTGATATCCTGGATTCTCTGTCTCGCACCCTTTTTTGCTTGCTCATTGACTGTGCAGGTTACAGGGAGGCCACAGCTCATAATAAAATTTGTTATTTGTCTAAACCAAGAGGACTCAAGATGGGATTGAGACTATTCTAAGAGACATAATTTTGGTAGTCTATCTGGCCCCATTTCATTGATTTTACACCAATAGTTAAACACTTTGATTTTGGCTTGCGAATGAACTGAATATATTTCTAGTTCCGCTCTAACAGCAGCCGCGGATGTCCTCGTGTCTACACCCAATATACATCTCAGATGTTGAGACTGAGCTAATTCAACTACTGAAGTGGGATTTAGACCCCAAACTTCTGCTGCGTATAAAAGCATAGGTGTAACTTTAGCTTTATAAACATTAATTATTGGGGTTAGAGAGCCAAGGTATTTGTGAGCTTTTAGTTTAAATATGAGATTCAAACAGGCCTTTGCTCTAAGTGAACTCCTTTGATGATGGCATGACCAGGATCCATTTTCTGAGAATGTTATACCTAGATAAGAGATGCTCCTTACTTGACCTATTGGCTCACCCTCTAATTGCCATCTATGACTCTGCGTTCACTTACCAAATACCATTATGTTTGACTTAGGCCTGATTTAAACGGGTGCTATGAGGCCCCTCGCCCCTCACACATGATGGGGGGTGTAAAAATGGTGGCGCCCTATACACATGGGAACCGGCATTTTGACGTGACGGACGCCTAGCATCCGCACGTCGCAGCACCCAGGTGATGTCGCAAGTGCGCCAATGGCGCACTGCGGTGTCACTGGCAGGCCAGAAAAAGAAGCTGCTTTTTGTGGCTTCTTTTTCTTGCTGCTGCCAAGCTACGTGGTATATCCGCTGCGGCTTGCCGGTGGCACAAACGGCACTGCGTGCCATTGATTTGTTAATAGTCAGAAAATTATTCTGACCACAACCACTAAGTCTTTTTAACAATCTCTGCACACCTACTTGAGAATATGATAACAAAATCATGTCATTAGCATAAAGCAAAGTATTACAAGGAGTATGTAGGACTGTTGGCATATGGACTGTAGAATCTATCATTGCAGATGGCAGGTCATTAATATATAAATTAAATAATAAGGGAGCTAATAAGCACCCTTGTCTTACCCCTTTGTATGTATTGATTTTATTTGTCAAGGCCCCGTTTAAACCAAATCTCACTCTCAAACTAGTACCTGTATAAAGGGCTTTGATAGCAACAATCGTAATTCAATTTTAAGATCAATTAGTTTGTTCCATAGAATTTCTCTATTCACTGTGTCAAATGCTGCGGAAAGATCTATGAAAGCAGCATATAGATGTTTTCTTTTGCTAGTATATTTGGCAGTCATATGGTTTAGAATAAAGCAGTTGTCAATGGTAGATCGATTTTGTGTGATCGCTTTAACTCAATTCTAGATAATCCTGGGAACGCTAGTGTATGGGAGAGATTTCTCTGCCAGAGATGGTTCTGAGGCCACAAAAATTCCCAGGATTCCCCAGCACTGAGCAGTCTCAAACCGGATTATTTCTGTAGTGTGTATGCACCTGATGAGGAATTCAGGGCACTGCAGTTCAACTACGTTTGGAGGGTTATGTGATTCCCTGGCAGAGATAGCTCTGGGCCCACAGTCTGCTACAATTCACAGCATTCCCCAGCACTAAGCCAAGGCAGTTAAATCACTCTCAAACTGGATTATTTCCTCAGTGTGGATGCAGCTTTGGTGAGGGATTTTGGGCGTTTCAGTCCAGCTATGTTTTATTTCTGCGGTGTATTTTGGACCAGAGACAAGGTGACCAGACTTCCTCCTCCTTTTCCAGGACATGTCCTCTTCTGTCAAATTTCAAAATGTCTTCCATTTGGAGGATAGCTAACAAGCATGAATTTATAATTACATGAGTGTTTTTAGCTTTTATTTTTGGTCATGTCCTACATTTTTTGCTTGTGTGCCCTACATTTTGCGGTGCCTAGTTGTCCTACATTTTGTGGTGAAAGAGCTTTACATGGTTTTAACTGTCATTCTGCTGTGTTGCTGGAACAAACCACCATTCCCAGAATTCCATAGCATAGGATTCTTGATGATTAAAAATTTTAGAGATCTAATAGGAATGTTGTAATTCAGTATTAGTATTTTAAAGTTTGTATCTGTATTAGTATTGTATTTTTAATGATGTAATCCTGCTTTGCTCCTTGGGAGAAGCGGGAAATAAAAATTACTATTATTATTATTAGTCAGCTGAAGCAATTAAAGTGGTCTCAAATCAGATTATTTCTCCAGTGTAGATGCAGCCCAAGCCTTTCCCTCTCTTATACCTGAGATTTAATAAAATGAAATAAAATAAATAATTTCAAAGCCCAGCTCTGGCACCACTGCAAACTACAAATCCCAGGATTCCATAGTATGGAGCGATGACATGAAACAGTGCCAAACTCCTTTAATTCTGCAGTGTGGCAGCAATCTAAGTGTGCCTAATGCAGTTCTTAACATGGTGCACCTTGCATACTGAGTCTCGCAAGACTTTTTTGTTTAACAGCTTGTACCCACTAACTCCATTTCATTTCTCCTTTATTTAGTAGGGTGGAGCACAGAAAAAACAAGGCAAAATTCAATTAATTGATAGATTAATATCCCATCTGTCTCCCAGTACAGAAATCAAAGCAATAGACAACTTCAAAAACAAAATACAATTCTTTAAAACCCTCTTAATACAAATGTTAAAAAACCAACTAAGGCCTGGAACAGACGGGCCTTTGCGGCGCCCTCATCACGCGCGAGGGTTGCCTGGTGGGCGGAGCACCCACATGCTCGGCAACCCTTGCATGTGACGAGGGCGCTGCAGCTGCAGTGCACCCACCAGGCAGGGCACATAATGGTGATGTCGCAGCTGTGCTGCTTTCAGACACGGCGGCGCAGCTGCAACGTCACCATGCCGGCTCTGATGCTTTGCGGTGTTGCAGCGTTGCCGCAAAAAGGAGCTTCTTCCGCTCCTTTTTTGCTCCGCAGCAGCACCACTCCTGCGGTCTTTCTGGTGGTCTGTACCCCGCCTAAACTAACTTTAATTTAAAAGGGGTCTATCATATATTGCAGTGTAGTGGTTTGAGTGTTGGACTAGGATTCAGGGAGACCAGAGTTGGAATCTCCACTCAACCATGAAAACCCAATTTGTGACTTTGGGCAAATCACACTCTCTCAGCCTCAGAAGAGCACAATGCCAAACCCCCTCTGAGCAAATTGTGGCACGAAAATCCTGTGATAGATCACCTTTAGGGTCTGCCGTATATCAGAAATGACTTGAAGGCACAAAACTAAAAAGTGGAACAGGTCTGGATTCAGAAGGTTCTGGAAGGCAATGAGAAAACTAAGACCATTGGAAAACACATATTTCCGATTGTCTTAGGAACAGAGACATTGCTCCTCTATGGTTGGGGGTCACTGCAACATGAGGAACTGTATTAAAGGGTGATGGCATTAGGAAGGTTAGGAACCACTGATATAAAGCATTTACTGTACGTACTCGACTATAAGTCAAAAAATTTATGCCCAAACATTGACCCTAAAATCCCAGGTTGACTTATAGACTGGTCAATATAGTAATACTGCTCAGAGAGGCCCTGAAAGAAACTCTGCCCTAATGCCCTACTCTCCCTGCCTTGGTAGTGATTTCTGAAAGAGCTGCTGAGGCAGGGAGTGTGTGTGAAAGAGGTGATTAACCTTCTCCATCCAATGCTACAAGTTTCTCTCTCCATCCTCCTCTCCTCCAGATCTTTCTGTTCACTGAACACCCTATTTCCTTCCACTTCCTTCCTTTCTCAATCTGATGTTAAACCCTTCTCTCCCCCATCCTCCACCACCTCCTCCTCCTCCGGCTCTCTCTAACCAACAAACCCTTCCTTTCTCTTCTCAGTCCAGTTAAAACATTCTTTCCCCCTCCTGTTCCTCCTCAGGATCTCTCTGACCACCAAATACCCCATTTCCTTCTATTTCCTTCCCTTCTCAATCTGATGTTAATATCTGCGCTCTCCATCCTCATCCTTCCTCTCTGACCAAATCCCACTTCCCCCCATTTCCTTCACTTCTCAATCTGATGTTAAAACCTTCTCTTCCAGCACCTGGGAAGTGGTGTTAAGTGTTTCGGAGAGGTCCAGAGAAGGAGGGAGAGAAGTAGTATTTTCCCTTTTAGATCCTTTGTTACATGCCATTAAGTTTTGCCCTTGACTTGTCATATCAAAATCTATTATATTGGCCCCAGAACCTACCCTCATCTTATACTTGAGGTTGACTTGTACACAAATATATATGGTTTTTCTACATAACTTTTAGGGTTCCAAATTTGAGAACTTCTACTTTTTAGGTGAAAGTTCAACTTATTCTTCTTATTTTTTACTATTGTTGTTGTTCTTAGACCCTGGTCCTTCATCCCTTGGCAGTATGCTTATGCCAGTTGAAGAAACTGAGTGGGAGAGGCTTATCAAAACTGGTCAGATGACTCCTTTTGGAACAAAACTCCAAAATCAAGAGAGAAAACCTCGTCGGATAATGCTAAATGATGCTTCTGGTTTTGAAAAATATTTGGCAGATCAAGCAAAACTCTCATGTGAAAGGAGAAAAACATCAGTAAGTAAGCAGACTAAAGGAAAAAAACCTTCAGAGAAGAGTCATATTAAAGCTTCCATAAAAGGAAAGGGAGTTATAAGCAAGAACCAATCAAAAATGGACAGTCACATAAAGAAGCGTCTGGAAAAGCTTCAGAAACATGTTTTTCAGATTCAAGCGAAGCCCAGACTTCCTAAAACTAAGGTGATAGAGAGAGAGGAGCAAAAAGAGGACAGTGAAGAGTCCATATACATGCCAGATGAAGAACTGAGCAGTTTTGATGATGAAGAAGAATTTTATCAAGATGGTGATAACACTGATGATTTTAAATTGAAACCTCAGTCAGAGAGGCAAAAATCATCAAGAAAATATCAAGAAGAGACTGTTGGGGATGACTTTTTGTCAAGCTCAGATGAAGACAAAAAGGATATGGTAGGGAAGAAGAACAGAAAGAGACACAGAGACGATGGTAATGAAAATTTCTATAAGCAAAGATTAAGGTTAGTATAAAGCAAATTACATGGTAGATATTCCAAATTATACATTGGATTCAGACTAAGTTTAATTTAGTTTCCATTTAAATCAGAGGGGATAAATGAGCCATGGGGTGACAGGGAGGACAAATGAGTTCATACATGGAATCATAGAATCATAGATTTGGAAGAGACCACAAGGGCCATCCAGTCCAACCCCTTGCCATGCAGGAAGTCTTAATCAAAGCATCCCCGACAGATGGCCATCCAGCTTTTGTTTAAAGACCTCAAAGGAAGGAGACTCCACTACACTCTGAGGGAGTTTGTTCCACTGTCGAACAGCCCTTACTGTCAGGAACTTCCTCCTAATGTTGAGGTGGAATCTCTTTTCCTGTAGCTTACACCCATTGTTCTGGGTCCTAGTCTCTGGAGCAGCAGAAAACAAGCTATGGCATCCCTTCAAGTATTTAAAGAGGGCTATCATATTACCTCGAAACCTTCTCTTCTCCAAACTAAACATCCCCAGCTCCCTAAGTCGTTCCTCATAGGGCATGGTTTCCAGACCCTTCACCACTTTAGTCGCCCTCCTTTGGAAACGCTCCAGTTTTTTCAATATCCTTCTTAAATTGTGGTGCCCAGAACTGGACACAATATTCCAGGTGGGGCCTGACCAGAGCAGAATAGAGTGGAATGATTATTTCCCTTGATCTAGACACTATACTTCTATTGATGCAGCCTAAAATTGCATTGGCCTTGTTAGCTGCCACATCGCACTGTTGACTCATGTTCAATTTGTGGTCTACTTGGACTCCCAGATCCCTTTCACATGTAGTTTCATTCAGCCAGGTGTCCCCCATCCTATATCTGTGCATTTCATTTTTCCACCCTAAGTGCAGTACCTTACATTTCTCTGTGTTGAAATTCATTTTGTTAGCCTTGGCCCAGCTTTCCAATCTACCATGGTCATTTTGAATCTTGATCCTGTCCTCTGGGGGTATTAGCTACTCTTCCTAATTTGGTGTCATCTGCAAATTTGATAAGTATGCCCCCGATTCTGTCATCCAAGTCATTGATAAAGATGTTGAATAGCACTGGGCCCAGGACAGAGCCCTGTGGGACTCCACTGGTCACTTCTCTCCAGGATGAAAAGGAGCCATTGTTGAGCACCCTTTGGGTTCGGCCAGTCAACCAATTACAAATCCATGTAACAGTTATGTTGCCTAGCCCACATTCCACTAGTTTGTTTGCAAAAATGTCATGGGAAACCCTGTCAAAAAGCCTTACTGAAATCAAGATATATCCAGTGTATATCCACAGCATTCCCTTCATCTAACAAGCTGGTAATTTTATCAAAAAAAGAGATTAGTTTTGTCTGGTGTGACTTCTTTCTCTGAAACCCGTTTTGACTTTTTGTGATTGTGGTCTCAATCCAACTTTTAATGATATGTACAGTTTTTAGAAAAATTATGCCTTCTGTGTTTTTAGATCCTTAATTCCAAAATAGATTTATATTTTGCTGGTGAGCTCTTCTGTTTTAATAAAGCATTTCTGGAACACTTCTACATGTCAGAAAATGGATACGTTTAGGTAGACTAGAAGTCATAACTGTAAAGGAGAACAAGGAACAGCAAAATGTTGGACATTCTAGTAAAATGTAGGACATTACAAGATAAAAGCTAAAAACACTAATACAGTTGCCCCTCCATTTTCACAGGGGATCTGTTCCAGACCCACCCCACCCTGCAAAAATGAAAAATTGCCAGTATTCAAGCCCCATTGGCTTGAATGGTGGTGTATGTCAAGGGGTTGTGCCCCATTTTGTTCCCCTGCATTTGCCGCCTGTGAACAGGCAAGACATGCAGACTCCCAAGTCCACGAAAACAGAGAGGTGACTGTATATATTCATGCTTCTTTGTCATGGTCAAAATTGAGGACATTTTGAAATTCTCTCTGGGCAGAAGACTGAAATGTAGGAAATATCCTAGAAAAGGAAGATGTCTGGTCACCCTGGATACATTGTGCATGTGTGTGAATACATATAATAAAACGTAATGTAATAGAATGGAATAGAATATATATTCTGACATCAGTTTCCAAATTGACAGTATAGGAATCTATGAATGATGAAGCAAGGCATGACATAATTAGTATTGTGATGGTCTTTTGTCAAAGATCCTATAATATGCAAAAAATGAGAGTGGGGGAGACAGGTGAAAATCACTATATTTTTGTATTTCTTTGTGCTGTGGCAGTATTAAGTAATTATAGAACATCCTTAAGTAATTATAGAACTGTAGGCTGAGAAAGTCAATCCTGCTCTTAAATAGAAACCTTGACACTCAGAAAACCTTACTCAAAGAGAATTGCTCTTTTTAAAAAAACTGACTTCTGGCTGGAAAAGCTGACTTCTGGATAACTTGGGGGCTTGGTGTTTTGATGATAAACACCCCCGGAGCGCATGGAAGCTGCCCTGATGTTTCACTGGGGCTGGCGATAGGGCAGATTGGGGCCGCAGCAGTCTCTTTAGCTCCCAAAGAGGGCCAAAACAGATGGCAAAAAGGAGTGGCTTGGAGCTGCCCCTTTTAGGTTGGATTGGCGCCGTGGCAAACAGATGAGTGGCCCAATCCAGCCAATTTCTGCTCCTATTTGTGGCAGGAAAAAGCCCGCCCCTTTGCCTCTGGAACCAGCTTTTCATAGACTCATAGAATCATAGAGTTGGAAGAGACCGTAAGGTCCATCCAGTCCAACCCCCTGCCATGCAGAAAAACTAAATCAAAGCATCCCCGACAAATGGCCATCCAGCTTTTGTTTAAAGACCTCTAAGGAAGAAAACTCCACTCCAAGGGAGACCCTTCACCATTTTAATCTCCCTCCTTTGGACACGCTCCAGTTTTTCAACATCCTTTTTAAATTGTGGTGCCCAGAATTGGACACAATAGTCCAAGTGGGGCCTGACCAGAGCAGAATAGAGTGGCACTATTACTTCCCTTTATCTAGACACTATACTTCTTTTGATGCAGCCTAAAATTGCATTGGCCTTGTTAGCTGCCACATCACACTGTTGACTCATGTTCAACTTGTGGTCTACTTGGACACCCAGATCCCTTTCACACGTAATCTCATTCAGCCAGGTTTCACCCATCTTATGTCTGTGCATTTCATTTTTTCACCCTAAGTGCAGTACCTTACATTTCTCCCTGTTGAAGTACTTTTTTAGCTTTGACACAGCTTTCTTGTCTATTCAGGTTAACCAATTACAAATCCATGTAACAGTTATGTTGTCTAGCCCGCATTTCACTAGCTAGTTTGCAAGAATGTCGTGGGGAACCCTGTCAAAATTCTTACTGAAATCAAGATATACTACAGTGCGCCCGCGTTTTATGCGGCCGCACCATATGCGGCTTTCAGCATACACTGAAATCTGCACTGGAAGAGCCAGCTGCGTGCCCGTGCCACTGCGCACCACCGGGACGAGCCCCTTTACTTCCAATGGGGCTCCAGCACATGCAGAATTCCCCTAATGTGAAGGGATCCGGAACGGATCCCTGTGTAAGGGGAGGGCGCACTGTATATCCACAGCATTCCCTTTATCTACCAAGCTGGTAATTCTATATATAAAAAAAAGAGATCAGGTTTGTCTGGCATGACCTATTTCTCTGAAACCCATGTTGACTTTTTGTGATTATGGCATTGCTTTCTAGATGTTCACAGACTCTCTCTTTAATTAGTCTTGGAAGGTGTGCTGTCTTCCTGGGGCAAAGATCTGTGATGTGACAGAGAGGCTGACAAGACATGTCAAGCCTACTGAGCATTACCCCTTTCTTTTGGTTCATGTGGGAACATATGATACTGCAAGGCACAGCCTTCAGAATATCATAAGGGATTATGAGGCTTTGGGTAGGAAGTTGAAAGAGGTGGATGCACAGGTTGTCATCTCCTCTCTTCTCCCAGTAGAAAGGCATGGTCCAGGAAGGAAGAAGAAAATAGCAGATGTAAACAACTGGCTCCGCAGATCGTGCCGGCAAGAACGGTTTGGATTCTTGGATCATGGGCTGCGGTACCATGAGGAAGGACCTCTGGCAAGGGATGGGTTGCATCTCACACCAGTCTTTGCCAATAGTTTCAATAATTTGATCAGGAGGGCGTTAAACTGAGTTATGTGGGGGAGGGAGACAGTATTCTGGAAGGCAAAAGGGCTAGAGAAAATAGTCAAACTGCCATAGAGGGAACAAGGCAAACAGTGCAAGGACCCAACAGTTGGAGGCAAAAACGTTTGCACAGGCAGCAAGGAAAGGGAACACATGGTTTTAAATGCCTCTACACTAATGCACAGAGCATGGGAAATAAGCAAGATGAACTCGAAATCCTAGTACATTATCCTCAGGTTGAGCACCTTTTGCCTTTTCTGAGAAGACTGAAGCAAAGAAGGTGTTGAGTAATTCTGCCTTTTCTCTGTCTCCTGTTAGCATTTTGCCATCTTCTCCACACAGTGGCCTTACCGTTTTCTTCTTCTTCCTCTTGTTGTGGACATACCCAAAAAAGCCTCTTTTGTTGTTCTTAACCTCTCTAGCAAGCCCGACTTCATTCTGTGCTTTAGCTTTTCTGACTTTACCCCTATACGTACTCACTATTTGCTTGAATTCCTCTTTGGTGATTTCCCTATTTTTCCATTTCTTATACGTGTTCCATTTAAAACTTAGCTCAGCTGAAAGTCCCTTAATCATCCATCCTGGTTTCTTGAGACATCTCCCATTTTTCTTCCTCATTGGAACTGTTTGAATTATGCCGTCAATATCTCCCTTTTGAGAAACTCCCATCTGTCTTGAACTCTCTCCTCTTTTAGTGATCATCCCCTGTATTTCTCTTAAGTTTACTAAAATCAGCTCTCCTAAAGTCTAGAATGCGTGTCTGATTATGCCTGGCTTCTCCTTTCCATTATATAACAAACTCCAGGGGCCCATACAGACAGGCCAAAATAAAGCTGCTTCGGGTCACTTTGGCTGTATGCTGTTAAAATGATGCCTGCGTCCTAAGAGTCCAGAAGCTGCGCCAAAGCTGTGCTCCAGTCCTTAGGACTGGAGCGTGGCATTTGTGTGGCTTCTGGACTCTTAGAACGCATGCATCTTGTACCTCCAAAGTGACCCGAAGCAGCTTTATTTTGGCCTGTCTGTATGGGGCCCAGGAGAACTTGATGACTCCCACCTAAGGATCCCACCACTTGCACTCCATTAACTAGGTCATCCCTATTGCTTAGGATCAGATCCAAAATCCTTTCACTGGCTCCAGGGCAAGTGGCGTCTAAATGCCATGTCCCCAAGCCAGCACGAAGCCCGCTTAACTGGGCCATCTGTTTAGGCCCTTTGTATATCCAAAAACAAAGATTTTGGTGGTGAGCTCTTTTGTTTAAAGTATATCTGGAACATTCTACCTGATCTTGGCCTGGAGAACCCTGTTGCTGGGTTGTTACTGGGCATAATCATGAGATTACTTGAATACTTAATTACTTGAAATATAATAGAATGTTTCAGGTTCCAACAAGAACCATATTCTCCTAATCTGATCTCTTATAAGTATCTGACTAAAGAAATTAGTAGCACTTCTGGGAAATGTAATAACAAAGAAGTACATATATTAATCCTTAAAATATTTGCTATTTTATTGAAAATAAAAATTTCCCCATTGATTTAGCTCAATATTAAATCATTTTTAATTTAGTGTTTCCATCAACAGTAATTTAATTGTGATTGAAATATGATTTTAATAAGTCACAATTTAAACCCATTCAGCCAAGTTAAGATTGTACCAATTCATCCCTGCTAAAACACTACATTTCCTGCAGTTGCTAAAGTTACAATAAAAATCTAAATGAATTTTAGAAATATCAATAATTGTAATTGCTTCTAAATCATTACATCTCCTAAAATTTCATAGCTCTGGTTATTGTAGCTGTTAAACTACAGCTGCCCACATTGATGTTGATGTTGTTATGCTAATGTTCCCCAGATAATCTGTATTGTAAGAAGTAC
Source organism: Sceloporus undulatus (assembly GCF_019175285.1). Taxonomy (NCBI): domain Eukaryota; kingdom Metazoa; phylum Chordata; class Lepidosauria; order Squamata; family Phrynosomatidae; genus Sceloporus; species Sceloporus undulatus. Next base: position 145,624,104 of record NC_056524.1, on the reverse strand, counting down.
TGATAGGAGGCAAAATGGAGGGAATTTGTTAAAGAAACATCACTTGCTTATATCTGCATATCTATTTTTTTGTCAGTTACGGTTTTTGATAAAAACAACTGGTTTAGGAACATGGCAAATTTCACCCACAAGTGACGGAGGCAATCCATCTGGATTGCTCAACTGAGCACTTCACTGTGTGAGGTGTCCCACTTATTTCAAAAGATACAAAATGAATTTTCTTTCTGCTGCAAAGCTTTCAAGATTGTATGGGTGAGATGGATGGTCCTGTACTAGGGTGACAGTATGCTTGTACAGCTTGACAGTCAGCCAGCTGTGATTCTTCTCTGAACATCTGAAGCACAAGACCAATTAAACTTTTATTATTCCAGAGGGAGCCTTTGGAACATGGAAACAAGGAAACTCTGGGGTATTTCTGTTTTACCAATTTTTTGTAGCAGATTGTCTGAGCAAGTGGAAGGCTACACACCCTAATTTTAGGGGGAAAGATGTAGGTATAAACAAAGGTCTTTCTTTTAGCATGCACAATGGTGAAAGGAAAATTTGGATTGCATATTAGATGTAATGGCAGATTGTGGTTTGCTCTAAAGTGGAAAAAGGAAAGGAAAGGGGGGTTGCATGCAAGCACATGTCATAACAAATTGTGCCTGAGTGTTGTGCCCTTTGTCTCAACAGTTACTTTTTTTTTCACCTACAAATACTGCTCCCAGCATTTATCAATGAAAGACCTCTTGCTGTTTCACTGCTTCACTTTTCAAGTGAGTCTGGAAATGATGTCCTGTGAGGAGCTATCTAGGGAGCTGAGTACGTTTAGCCTGGAGAAGAGAAGCTTAAAGTGTGACATGGTAGCCATGGCCCAGACCTCAGAGGGAGAAAAGAGGCAGGCCCAGCTCCACTTGGCTTAGCCCAGAGATAGAAGGACCCTCCCTCCATTCCATTTGCCATCACCTCAGAAAAAAAGAAGGGGTAGGCCCAGCTTCACCAGGCCTAGCCTATAGACACAAGAAGCGCATTCTCTCTATTCATCTGCCATTGCCATGTTCTCAGAAGGAGAGAAGAACAACTGGACTTGATTCTCTTCCCCACTGCCATTCCCTTCTTTTGCATCATGTCTTTTTATATTGTAAGCCCAAGGGCAGGGAACTGTCCTGTTACTAGTAACACTTTTGTAAGCTGCTTTGAGAGCATTTCTAAAGAGCAGGGTATAAATACATATAATCATCATCATCATCATCATTATTATTTGAAATGATTCATATTTAAGATGGAGCAAGCTTGTTTTCTGTTGTGCCAAAGACTTGGTCACAGAGCAATGGATTCAAGCCACAGAAAAAAAGATTCCAGCTAAACATTAAGAAGAAGCAAGAACTGTTCAACTGTGGAACATGCCAGCTCAGAGTGTAGTTGCATCTCTTTCTTTGGAGATTTTTAAACAGAGGCTGGATGGCCGCCTATTTGGAATGTTTTGCTTGTGTGTTCCTGCATGGCAGGGGATTGTTCTGGATTGCCCTGCTGGTCTCTTCCAACTCCATGATTCTATGAGTCTGTTCTCATCAGTCCCAAGTTATAGAAACTTCAGCCTTTGACTTGCCCAAGGTCACCCAGTGAATTTCCATGGCTAGGCAGTGATTCAAATCCTGTCTTCCAGACAATTACATTAGCTCAACCACCTGTTATTCAAGCTACCAATAGCAAGCAAACTATGTTTTACAGTATTGCCAAAATGTATATCATAGAAATTTGCCGGATTCAAGTTATACTATGTCGGTGGTATTCCCTTAAGCAACCAAGCTGGTAAAGCTGCCTGAAAAGGAGATATGATTGGCTTGACATTATTTATTATTAGCAAATTCAGTTTAAGGCCAAGATGTTATATATTTTAGTGTTAGTGTAAACATAATATTGCACAAACACAATTCTGTCTGATGTGGAAAATAGACAAAATGCTTTATATGCTCATGCTCATGTAAGTCTAGAAATGTTGGTAAAAAAATTGACCCCAAAAACCTGTGTCTGCTTATCCACTGGTCATTGTAAGTACTGTACTGTACTTTAACTCCTATAAAAAAGAGGAACCATCCCCTGGTGAAAGGCAAGGGCATAACCTGTCCTGAAAGCACTGCCCCCCCTTCTCTCCTATGCCTGTTGGAATTTTGTACGTTCTTTGGTGTTTTCCTTTGCGTCATCCTTTAAATCCTTTGTTACGTGTTCCTAAGTTTTACCCTTGACTTATCCACGGTTCATATCAAAATCTATAATTTTGGCCACAGGAAAAAGACAAAAGGTGCCTTTGTGTATACATGAGGCCGACGTATAGTTGAGTATATATGGTAGACCTTGAGTAATTCTTAACTCAATGCAGAGCCCACAATTTTAGGCTAGCATTTGTGTCTTTTCCCTCTCCTTATCATTTTGCTACCAAAAGAGCCCCAGATTTCCATGAAGTTAGGGGATCTATAGCTCACACATCCTAGTATGGTGCTTGTCTGGTGCTAGTTGAGCAGCAGACAAGAAAGCTCCCCTTTGACCTTTTTTCGCATGAGTTAGTCTCTACGTGGAAGAACATGAATAAATCCTAAAGGATGCCTAGATTGAAGAAAAATATATGGTGTGCTAAAGTGGTATGTGCTATGCTTGAAGTACAGTTCCACCAGTTCTAGATTTTATAAGCTCCTCTTAGAATCACAGAATCATAGAGTTGGAAGAGACCACAAGGGCCATCCAGTCCAACCTCCTGGTCCCCATATTCAAACATTGTCCCCAACTTCATTCTCTTGGGACTTCTCCTGTTTTCCAAGAGTTCACAAAGATTATTGCCAATGGCTCCGATACTACATTTGCCAGTTCTTTTAATACCCTTTGGTGTAATTCATCTGGTCCTGGAGATTTATATTCATTTAGATTAACAAGGTATTCCTGTACTATCTCTTTACAGTATTCCATTTAGGGCCTGACCAGAGCAGAATAGAGTGGCACTATTACTTCCCTTGATCTAGATACTATACTTCTATTGATGCGGCCTAAAATCGCATAGGCCTTGTTAGCTGCCGCATCGCACTGTTGACTCATGTTCGACTTGTGGTCTACTTGGACTCCTAGATCCCTTTCACATGTTGTCTCCTTAAGCCAGGTGTCCCCCATCCTATATCTGTGCATTTCATTTTTCCACCCTAAGTGAAGTACCTTACATTTCTCCCTGTTGAAGTTCATTTTGTTAGCTGTGGCCCAGCCTTATAGTCTATTCATTTTGAATTTTGATCTTCTCCTCTGGAGTATTAGCTATTCTTCCTAATTTGGTGTCATCTGAAAATTTGATAAGTATGCCCCCGATTCTGTTATCCAAGTCATTGATAAAGATGTTGAATAGCACTGGGCCCAGGACAGAGCCCTGTGGGACCCCACGGGTCACTTCTCTCCAGAATGAAAAGGAGCCATTGTTGAGCACCCTTTGGGTTTGGCCGGTCAACCAATTACAAATCCATGTAACAGTTGCCTTGTCTAGCCCACATTTTACAAGCTTGTTTGCAAGTATGTCGTGGAGAACTTTGTCAAAGGCCTTACTGAAATCAAAATATATTATATTCACAGCATTCCTTTCATCTAACAAGCTGGTAACTTTATCAAAGAACGAGATAAGATTTGTCTGGCATGACTTCTTTCTCTGCAACCCATGTTGACTTTTTGTGATTATGGCATTGCTTTCTAGATGTTCACAGACTCTCTGTTTAATGATCTACTCCAGAATCTTTCCTGGTATTGATGTCAGGCTAACTGGATGATAATCGTTGGCATCCCCTTTCTTCCACTTTTTGAAGATGGGGACAACGTTTATCCTTCTCCAGTCTGCTGGGGTTTCTCCTGTTTTCCAGGAGTTCTCAAAGATTATTGCCAATGGCTCTGATATTACATTTGCCAGTCTTTTAATACCCTTGGATGTAATTCATCTGGTCCTGGAGACCTAAATTCATTTAGGTTAAACAGGTATTCCTGTACTATCTCTTTACTTATTCTGTGCTGAAATTCCTCTATTCTGTCCTCTGCTCCATTTTCCTCAGGTTGAGCACCCTTCACCTCTTCTGAGAACCCTGAAGCAAAGCAAGTGTTGAGTAATTTTGCTTTTTCCCTGTCTCCTTTTAGTATTTTGCCATCTTCTCTGCACACTGGCCCTACCATTTCCTTCTTCTTCCTTTTCCTGCGGACATACCCAAAAAGTCCTTTTTATTGTTCTTAACCTCTCTAGCAAGCCTGAGTTCATTCCGTGATTTAGCTTTTCCGACTTTACCCCTACACATGCTTGCTATTTCTTTGAATTCCTTTTTGGTGATTTCCCCCCTTTTTCCATTTCTTATACATGTTCCGTTTAAAACTTAGTTCAGTTGAAAGTTCATTAGTTTCTTGAGATAGCTCCCATTTTTTTTCCTCACTGGAACTATTTCAAATTGTGCCTTCATATCTCCCTTTTGAGAAAGTGCCATCCATCCTGAACTCCCTTCTCTTTTAGTATTCCTGTTCGTGGGATCACCCCCAGTACTTCTCTAAGTTTACTGTGTTGTGGAAAACTGATAAAACACTTCCACTTGACTCACAGCAAACCCGGTCTGACAGAATCAGAAAGGAGGGGACCAAGATGAATTTGCAAAACACAGATTGTTTATTTTAGACAGCTGTCACTCTGGGAGGAATTCACATTCCAACAAAGATCCCAGAGCCCCAAACAAGGAAAAATGGCTGCTTTATATAGGATAGAAACAAAGAACTTTAGCTGGCATATCCCATTGGATACAGTAAAAGTTAAACATATAGGATTTTCGTACAATCAGGGTACAGATGCATGAATACATTAAAGGTACATTTTAGCCACATTCCATTAGCCCTATCTGTCTTTGCCCCCCTTCTAGTCCTTGCGGAGCTATCTCTTCTCCCGGATCCATGTCTCTCTGCTAACTTTAACTAACAACAATTTCCAGATCCCCGAGGTCAGAGCCTTGGGTCACTCTGAACTCTTATTTGCATTCTTGGGCCTCTCGAATTCATTCTAATGCATGTACCTTTTATTTCTACATTTATATGCATACTAAATATGAAACCTTAAAAATCTTCTATCTCAACTGAAATCTGCTCTCCTGAAGTCTAGAATGTGTGTCTGACTATGCCTGGCTTCTCCTTTCCATTGTATAACAAACTCCAGGAGAACATGGTCACTACCACCTAATGATGCCACCACTTGCACCTCATTAACTATGTCATCCTTGTTGATTAGGATCAGATCCAAAATAGCTGATCCCCTTCTTGCCTCTTCCACCTTTTGGACAATGAAATTGTCTTCAAGGCAAGTGAGGATTTTGCTAGACCTTGAGGATTTTGCTGAGTTTGACTTCCAACAAATATCAGGATAGTTGAAGTCACCCATCATTACTACACACTCCTTTCTGAGTGTGGTCATCTGTTCTAGAAAGGCATCATCCAATTCCTCCATCGGATGTGGGAGTCTGTAGTAGACTCCCACCAATAGCATCCTTGTTGTTTCCCTCCCCTTTAATTTTTTATCCAGACGCTCTCCACCTGGCTTCCAGTTTTGATGTCCTGGATCTCTTCACTCATGTAAATGTCCCTAACATATAATGCTATTCCTCCTCCTTTCCTGCTTGGCCTATTTCCCTTAAAAAAGTTATACCCCCCCTATTTCTACATTGCAATTATGAGTCTCATCCCACCAGGTTTCAATGATGCGCACCGCCATTGGGGATAATTTCCCTCCCCCTCCCTCTCTAACTAACTACCATCCCTCCCTCATCCTTCCTACTTACCTGTTCTGACGCTGTGCCGCTGCCTCCGCCACGGAAGAAGGGTCGGGTGCTGCTCGTGCTGCCCCCAGCCCTTCTTCCGTGGCAGCGGGGACGACTGCGCACGGAGTCCTTCACAGGGAGCGTGACCCCGTTCAGGACAGGTGGAACCACCGCCATTCCTGGACCGGGGGAACCTATCACTAGTACCTCCGTTTTCTCTGGATTTAGTTTGAGTTGGTTTTTCCTCATCCAGCCCATTACTGACTCCAGACAGGCCACGAGAGGAGAGACGCCATCCCCAGTCACTGCATCAGTCGGAGACATAGAGAAAATGATTTGGGTGTCATCAGCGTACTGATAACCCCGCGCCCCATGTCTCCGGATGATCTCTCCCAGCGGTTTCATGTAAATGTTAAATAGCATGGGAGACAGAATGGCTCCTTGAGGGACCCCAGTTTTAAGGGCCCGCTCGCTGGAGCACACGTCTCCCAGCTGCACCATCTGGGACCTCCCAGAGAGGTAGGAACGGAACCACTGGAGCGCAGTGCCCCCAATTCCCACCTCAGCCAGGCGCCCCAGAAGGATACCATGGTCTATGGTATCGAAAGCCGCTGAGATGTCCAAGAGCACCAACAGGGACACGCTTCCCCTGTCGACGCTCAGACGGAGATCATCGACCAAGGCGACCATGGCCGTCTCAACCCCGTGACCCGCCCGGAAGCCAGTTTGAAATGGGTCCAGATAATCAGTTTCATCCAAGACCGTCTGAAGCTGGATCGCAACCGCCCTCTCGATCACCTTCCCCAAGAATGGAAGCAGCGAAACAGGCCGATAATTATTATGTACCAGGGGGTCGAGGGAGGGCTTCTTTAGGATCGGTTTTACAATGGCCAATTTTAGATCCGATGGAAATCGCCCATCCCTCAAGGAGGTGTTAATTATCCGGTGTAACAGGGACGTTACTACCGGTCCCCCCTGGGCCGCTAACCAAGAGGGGCAGGGATCAAGAGAGCAAGTTGTTTTCCGAACACTTCCGAGGATCTTGTCCACATCCTCGGTACTCACCAACTCAAACTGATCCAGTATAACATAGTCCGCGGAGGCTCTGGACACTTCTACCCTAGGTTCTGCCATAATGTCGGCGTTCAGACCTTCGCTTATACGAGAAGTTTTATCCACGAAAAAGTCATTAAACAAGTCACAGCAGGCCTTAGAAGGTTCAAGGATCTGGTTCAGGGCAGGAGGGAGCTGAGTTAGCTCCCTGACCACCCTGAACAACTCTGCCGGACGCGACTCTGCGGACGCAATACGAGCACCATAGAACGAATTCTTTGTTGCTCGTATTGCCTCTCCGTAGTCCTTTAACAGTCGGTCTAGGAGAGTCTTGTCGTCTAAGCAAAGGTGTTTCCGCCAACGGTACTCTAGCCGTCGCAGAGCCCGCTTCCTCGCCCGGAGATCTTCCGTATACCAGGGCTTACGGTTGGAAGCGGGCCTGAGAGGACGCTTGGGAGCGATTCTGTGTATAGCCCCAGAAAGACCGGTATTCCAAATACCGGTAAGGGCGTCAACAGAGTCGCCGTCATCTCCAACCGTGAGCCCCTCTAAGGCTTCCTGGAACCTCTCAGGTTCCATCAGCCTTCGAGGGTGGACCATCCTAACTGGTCCACCACCCCCGGGGGGGATCTGGGTAGAAGCCTTGATTTTCACCTCTACCGGGAAATGATCCGTCCATGACAAGGAGCAGCGAGGGCGAGGAGGTGGATGAAGCCAGGCCTCCTCCTTCTCCTCCCCATCGCGGAAGAAGGGCCGGGGGCAGCCTGGGAGGCCTCTTGGCTTCCAAGCTGCCCTTGGCCCTTTAAGAGCAGCGGGGGCGAGGAGGACAAGGAGGCCTCCCGCTGCCGCGGAAGAAGGGCCGGGGGCAGCATGAACAGCACTTGGCCCTTCTTTCGCGGCGGCGGTGGAGGCGACGGAGCAGTTAAGTAGGGATGGGAAGTGGGATGGATGGAAAGGAGGGTAGGGGAGGAGGGGGATTTTGTCCCCAATGGTGGCACGCATTCACGCGCACCGCCATTGGGGACTATAGGGACTTGAGCATACGTGGAATTTGGCATACACGGGGGGTCCGGAACGGATCCCTCGCGTATACCAAGGGCCCACTGTACTAGGAGTTCCAGTTTATCTTGCTTATTCTCCATGCTCTGTGCATTAGTGTAGAGACATTTAAGACCATGTGTCCCCTTGCTGCTTGTGCAAATTTTTTTGCCGCTCACATTTGGGTCCTTTCACTATTTACCTTGTTCCCTCTATGACAGTTTGGCTATTTTCTCCAGCCCTTTTGCCTTCCAGAATACTGTCTCCCTCCCCCACATAACTCAGTTTAACGCCCTCCTGATCAAATTCTTGAGTCTGCTGGCAAAAACGTTTCTGCCAACTGGCGTCAGATGCAACCCATCGCGTGCCAGAAGTACCCCCTCATGGAACCGCAGCCCATGGTCCAAGAATCCAAACCATTCCTGGCGACACCATCTACGGAGCCAGTTGTTTACATACACTATTTTCTTCTCCCTTCCTAGACCATGCCCTTCAACTGGCAGAAGAGATGAGATGACAACCTGTGCATCCATTTCTTTCAGCTGCCTACCTAGAGCCTTGTAATCCCTTATGATATTCTGAAGGCGGTGTCTTGCAGTATCATTGGTTCCCACATGGACCAAAAGGAAGAGGTATATTTGTCAGTAGGCTTGGCCAGTCTTGTCAGCCTCTCTGTCACATCACGGATCTTTTCCCCAGGGAGACAGCACACCTCCCGAGACATCTTGTCAGGCCCACAAACCACTGCTTTTGTACCCCTTAGCAAGGAGTCCCCCACCATGACTGCATGCCTCCTCCGAGGGTTATCAATGAGCGTTCCCTGTGGTGGTACTCTCAGGCTCCTCTGCTCTGTTCCTGAAGTCTGTCCATGCTCCTCTTCCTCGTCCTCCTTGATAAGGAGCATACATTCTTGTCCCAATGAATCCCAAATAATTTCTTTATCTCGTTTTTTTAAAAGGGTATTTTCAGAATTTGGTGATCTGAAACTGATAACTTTTCAAAAATGGCTGTGAGTGCAGGAATCATACTAATACTTAAAACCAAATTCCCAGTCTCAGTTATATTTTACTCATTAGATGTGCAAATAGACACATTTCATATGTAGTGGAGGGAACAATTAGAATGAGCTCATACAAGTCATAAAGAGGCAGATCGGGACAGTAACTCATTGTCTCAATTTACAAAGTGAGAATGATCATTAAGGGATTTTTTTTTCCTGTCTGAAATAAATGTTATTTTCAGAAGCACAAACTATATTAAGTACACAGCTTGGCTCCTGAATATCATTTGAAAATCAAATTGTGATCACTTGAAAGTGTTCTCTTCTTGTGACTTTACAGTTAATGAAAAATGAACTTTCTAAATTTGATCTGATATTGAATGGCTTAATGTTCTGGTAGATACCTTTTTTGATGTAAGACAGAAGATCACCTGGCGATAGTGAAAGATCCTGAAGGTGATCCAATATATCCTCCATGGCTTTTCTGTGTTTGGAAAGCATTGAAGTAGATGCTTCTTAAGATCATCATGCTTCTTAAGAAGCATCTTCCTGATTCTTCTCCTGCCTGTTTTTTTTTTTAAATACAGCTAAGTACACCCATATACCAGGCTAACTAATATTCATTGCAAGTTTTTTCCCCAGTATCTTGATGGGAAGTTGCAAAAATAGGAAAATTGTTTATTCAAGTTAACAATTGCCACCTGTCCTAAATAGAAATTGGTACTTTCCCTCCTCTAACTATAACATATTATGCTTTTTACATGCATGTTTGAACTTATTCTCTAACAAATGTATGCACTTTTGGTAGCTGAATAGTGTTTACTGCTTACATTTAGAACATGTAAAGACCCAAGAAGCACTTCTTCAGTATATTTATAATAGTAGTTAACACTGATTATTCTAGATTTATTTTATAATCATACACCCCACTCGATAAAATGATTTACTCAATCAAGTTCTTAAATGGTTGTAACTGACATTTGCAATATATGATAGGCATACCAACCATATATGGGATAATTTTTTGCTTTTCTTAATTGGTTTTCATGCTCCTTTCTGACACAATTCATTGTTCCATTGCCCCTATATAAATGCTTAAAAGTGGTTTAAAATATATCTTTTAGTTTTATAGTTCTACACAGTCTGATATGGTACAAGCAAGAATCTTACATAATGCTATTCACTGTTTGTTGTCCTTAGCAAAGTAGTTTCTCTCCCCCCCCCCCTTTTTTTTTTTTATACCATCAGAACTGTTGACAGTGAAATGAATTACCTCAGAAGATAGTAGTAGCTTTATCCTCTTGGAAGATTTTAAAGGAGATTAGAAAGCTATCCTCAGGAATGCTTTAGCAGTGTCTTTCATTTTATTTATTATTTGATTTATATCCCAATTTTTAATTTTAGGAGGTGGCACAAACAACAGTTGAAAGACAAAGAGCAGCAACAGATAGCAGGGGAAGATTCTGATGAAAGTGATACTGAATTTTCTGAAGCCTTCAGAGTTCCAGGCTTTCTCTTCAAGAAGCTTTTCAAGTATGTGCACTGAAGTAGCTAGCAACAATGAATGAATATAGTGTTCTTACAGATGGTTTAATCTATTGATATTAATGCAAAAAATAATGGCTCCACTATATTCTGCACTAGTCAGGCCTCATCTCATGTTCAGTTCTGCACACTTTGTTTTAAGAAGGATATAGACAAGTTGGAGGATGATAGGAGATATGCAGAACAAAACATAGGAGGAGAGGTTGAGGGAATTGAGTATGTTTAGCCAGGTCCAAGTAGAACACAAGTTGAACATGAGTCAGCAGTGTGATGCGGCAGCTAAAATGGCCAATGCAATTTTAGGCTGCATCAATAGAAGTATCGTGTCTAGATCAAGGGAAGTAATAGTGCCACTCTATTTTGCTTTGGTCCAGCCCTATCTGGAATACTGTGTCCAGTTCTGGGCACCACAATTCAAAAAGGATGTGGAGAAACTGGAGCGTGTCCAAAGGAGGGTGACTAAAATGGTGCAGATTCATGAAACCATGCCCTATGAGGAATGACTGGGGGAGCTGGCGATGTTTAGCCTGGAGAAGAGAGGGTTAAGAGGTGATATGATAGCCCTGTTTAAATGTTTGAAGGGATGTCATATTAAGGAGGGAGCAAGCTTGTTTTCTGCTGCTCCAGAGAACAGGACCCGGAACAGTGTATGCAAGCAACAGGAAAAGAGAGTCCATCTAAACATTAGGAGGAACTTCCTGACAGTAAGAGCTGTTCGACAGTGGAACACACTTCCTCAGAGTGTGGTAGAGTCTCCTTCCTTGGAGGTCTTTAAACAAAGGCTGGATGGCTATCTGTCGGGGATGCTTTGATTTAGAGTTCCGGCTCGTGGTCTCTGCAAATCACACAAATGGGTTATTCTGCCCCTGCGCAGCAATTTCGGATCCTACTGGAATCGCTAGGGAAGACTTTTTGGCGTTAGCACCGCTCACCCTCTATATAGACTCGGTGTCTTCCCTCTCTTTCTCATTTCCTTTTGTCTGCTGCGTGAGCAGCACTAGGAACCTCATTTGGAATTGCTCCTTCCTTCTCTTTTGCTTTTGACCATGTTTTTGTCTTTAACTTCTCTTTGGATAGTGATTTGGGCTGGTTTTGGATTGTGATTAACGGTATTTTTCCGGCTTGTTTGACTGTTCTCTCGTCCCATCCTTCAGCTCTGACGATGTCCTCGCACTCCTTCAAACGGTGCACTGAGTGCAGAGGGAAAATCCCCAGCCAGGATGGCCACTCTGTGTATCTCCTTTGCTTGGGTGAGGGTGACAATGTGTCTACATGTCCTCATTCTAAGGCCTTCACACCACAGGCCAGGAAGGAACGGGAGATGCGCCTTCATTCTTTGCTCTATGTGCAAATTTTGAGGCCTCCCGCTCCCTCTAAGGTCACTGCCAAGGCTCCTGCTGCTGAGGGCACACCTTCCGCTGAGGTTCTGCATTCTCCCACCGTGGAGAAACGCAAACCGGAGGATCAGGGAGCCGGGCAATTGCCATCCCCAAAACAGAAAAAAAATCCTCAGACGGCTCCAAATCCGACAAAAAGAAGTATAAGTCTTCTAAGGACAAGGGCAAGGACTCTTCCCATCATAAGGATAAGAAGTCTTGCTCTTCCACCTCTTCAGGGGCCGACTGTCGATCCCTTACCGAACAGCCTTTGCCTCTCATCGACACGGATTCGAGCTCGGTACCATGCCGCCAACTGCCCGCTCAGACCAAAATGCCTCTTCCATCCTGGGAGGACCTCTGCTCTCCACCACGAGCCGGGTCCCCTCCCGATTCTTTAGGGGCTCCCTGAACCTTGCCAGCTCTCGGACGCAAAGCTCGAAGCTTCTCCTCTTCAGCTCCCTCGTCCTGACTTGACGGCTTCTCACTGCATTCCTTTCTCAAACCTCAGAGGTCATCCAGTTTGATGAAGATCTCGAGGAGGACCTCTCCTACGGTCTCCCAGAACCCTTGGGTAGAGACCTCATTTTTGATGATCACACGGGAACCTACTACCTCCCCCTCGATCCTTCTGAAGTTTGAGCTGGAAAGTATATCCCAGTCCTCGGTACAGAAGAACTTCGGCTTCCTTCTCGCACGGCCTCGGCTTCAGCCTCCTTCCATGGTGGCCCGTGCTGACCAACCGCGTCTCCAGCCTCCTCTTGTATCCACCTCTCTTACGAACTTTTTGGGAAGACGCCCCCTGCTTGAATTCAAGCCCATTCAACCAGGGCAGTAACTGCTTCCTCTGCCTTCCTCTCCGGCATCCCCTTGGAGGACGTTTTTAAGGCTGCTGTATGGTCACAACTGCTGACCTTTATCAGGCATTACAGACTTGATACCAGACAATGCCGGGAGGCAGCCTTTGGCAGAGCTATTCTTCTCTCTGCATCTCATTAAAGTTAGTTGACAACTGTTTAATGACACAAAACACACTGTTTTCTGGTTTAATAACTTTATTGCCAGGACATGCCCTCCTCCGGGAGATATTCAGCTTGTCAGTCAAATCCATTTGTGTGATTTGCAGAGACCACAAAGAAGGAGGACAGGTTGCTTACCTGTAACTCTAGTTCTTCAAGTGTTCATCTGCGAATCCACACAAATCCCGCCCATTCTCTCCTCTGTCGTGTCCTGTGGTTTGTTCCTTGTCTGCTCTTCGGTGGACTTTTTGAATTGAGAAAGGGCGGGAAGAAAAGAAACTCAGCCTATATAGAGGGTGGGTGAAGCTACCGCCAAAAAGTCTTCCCTAGTGATTCCACCAGGATCTGAAATTGCTGTGCAGGCACAGAATAATCCATTTGTGTGGATTCGCAGATGACCTCTTGAAGAACTACAGTTACAGGTAAGCATCCTGTCCATTTATCTGTTTCCTTAGTATATCATTTGTTGTTGAATTCCTTCAAGGCGTGTCCATTTTATGGCAACCTAAAGACAAGCTTTGTAGAGCTAAGTGTGTGACTCGCCCAAGGTCACCCAGTAGATTCCACGGTTGAACGGGGAATCAGCCCCTGGTCTCCAGAGTCACAGTCCAGTGCTCAAACTTCTGCACCACACTGGCTCTCAGTATATCATTACCCCTCATAAAACATAGACAATTTGTTAAAATACCTAGGAAAAGAATGGTATACCCATCTAATTTGAGTGCAAATTGTCTTTGGCTAAGAACAGTACAGGATGGTGAGGCTGAGGAACCCACAAAGGCATGCCTCTGTTCTTTTTCCTTGCATGCCATATTTTTCGTTGTATGCCTAATGGCAAGGATAAAAACACTTTTAAATAATTTTTTTTTAAAAAAAATCCAACTTAAACTTAACAATGAGTAGTTTACAGTTATTGGTTTCTGTACGCCTAATCTGCAAAACTGCCTGTACTGTGCTGATCCATCCTAATTAATTTACTTAGATTGTACGCCATGGGCAGGTTTACTCTTATCTATCTTATTGTTTGTATGTACAGCGCTATGCAAATCTACAGCACTATGTAAATAAAGCATAATAATAATATTAATAATAATTTACTACAGTTTCCTTGCTCTTGCTTTCTTTTAACTGGCTTTTATTAACTCAATGGTGTAAACTAGCATGCATTTTAATTCTTTTTGTAGAATAAAAATACGGGGTGGATGCTACCTAGTACGCAATTCATATCCCTAGGTCCAAAAACGGGTATGCATTTTAAATTCTGGGATTTGTTTTTTATTAAAACATGCAATCTGAAATACCAGTGAGAGATGGGGTAAAATAGTTTCATTATATGTCAATTCCATTGATAAAAAGTTCCCTCCTTTTTTTTTCACATGGAGAAACCATTTACTATGTACTTGTACCTTTTAGCACAATCCATTTGGTTACGAAGCCAAATTCCTCTGTCATGTTCTGTTACATGCATGCTCTTTACATTTTAATAATCCTCCAATGTATTGGATTGTTAAAATCATTTAATTTTTTTGGTCTGAAGAATTGTTTAAAAACCTTCTAGTAGCATTTAAAAACTCTCTAATTAAAAATTAGAAATATTTTTAATATTGCTTCAAGGATGAGTGTATCATATAACTAATGTCTAAAGGCATAACACCGTAAATGTGGCTCTCATGTAAAACACATGCAGTGTGTTACAGTAACTAGTTTGAGAACCTTATGAATAACTAATACATGAGTTCTTTCTGTTACGATCTCTTTTTCCCATCTTGTTTTGCTTTCTTATTTGTAGGTACCAGCAGACAGGTGTTAGATGGCTCTGGGAATTGCACTGCCAGCAGGTGGGAGGAATTCTGGGAGACGAGATGGGATTGGGCAAGACCATTCAGATAATTGCCTTCTTGGCAGGTCTGAGCTACAGCAAGATCAGGACTCGTGGTTCAAATTACAGGCAAGTGCTCTTCTGCAGACTGTCAGTCTGTAGAGCTCAATTAATATTTCATTGGATGTATTGCTGTGGAGGAGGGCTCTGTGAATTATTAACAGCATTTCAATTACAATATTCCTTTAATTCTTTGAGTAGGGGACATCAAAGGAAATTTTTTTACGAAACAGTAGAGCTGGAGGGCAGGAAAAATTAAACATGTAACACTCATAATGAATTTCTGGCCTTCAGTTTGCAGTTGAGCCACACCAGATATTTTGGGTCAATACTATGTCTAAGGTTAGATAGTGCAAATAGATTGCTTACAAACTCAATTATGTTAATATTGATAGCTTACACAGTATAGAATTTTCAATTAGATGTAATACCTTCAGGTTATGTTGTTATAATTTATAATATTTGTATCTAATATCTAATATTATAATATTAGTATATAATACAGTTAACACACACACACACACACACACACACACACACACACACACACAATGTAGGTGAGGGTAACTCAGGCGGGTTATAGACCGCCATTTAGTACGTAATGAATACGTACTAGGGTTAGGAAGGGGCGGTGCTTCTGCACCCCCTAACCCTAGTACGTATTCTGTACGTACAATATGGCGGTGGCCGTTCCACACAGCTGCCGCCATATTTACGTATCGGATGCTGTGCGTCCGCACGTGTCACGGCATCTATGACGTCACGGGTCCGCCCCTGGCGCCTCGCAACGTCATAGAGGCGCCGCTTAAAGAAGCTGCATTTTGGAGCTTCTTTTTTGCTCCGTAATGGAGCCGTGCAGTTTGGCTGCAGCGGCTCCCTTACGGAACAAACAGCGGCGCCGGCAGATCGCTGCAAAGCAGCGGTTTATAACCCGCCTCAGTTTTTTAGCTGAGTTGGAATTTGAATCTGGGTCTTCTCAAGCTCTTTTTTGTTGTTTTTGCTTTTCAAGTCATCTTATAGGGACCCTGTGTATAGGAGACCTCCTGATCAGCAACAGCCCTACTTGGGTCTTACAAACTCAATGTCATGGCTTCCTTGATCGAATCAATCTATCTATAATTTAATGTTTTAATGTAATTATTATTGTACAGTATTGTATTTTATTGATGTTTGTATGCATTTTAGTGGCTGTAATCGTGCCTCAATCCACCAGGGAGAGGCGGGAAAATATTATTGTTGTTGTTGTTGTTGTTGTTGTTATTATTATTATTATTTAGTACATATATAATATTAGTATATTATACATTAGAATATTTGCTCTGGCAAAATACAAAATGACTACTTCATAGGATGTCACAAGCCTGTTTTAATAATAAAAATGAGATTTAAACAAGGAGGCAACTTGGCAATATTCCAGGCAGCTAATATTCAGTAAAGGAGATTTGTTTTTCCTTTTTAAAATAGCATATGACTAATTGAAACTTCTTTTCTCGCACTTGTCTTATGTGTTTACCCTGTACTTAGGAAGTTCATGTGGGAATATACTTGTAGTGTCAGAGATTAACCTTACAGAGTCCACTCCCTGCTCTAACCAACTGACTGCTTTAAACCTTCTCAGATCCAATCAAACTGACCCTAACTACAAACAGATATAATTTACAAGCAGAAAAATTCCAAACAGAAGCAGATGTGGCCATTCCCCAGGGTAACAAT
The DNA here is from genome assembly GCF_019175285.1 of Sceloporus undulatus. Taxonomy (NCBI): domain Eukaryota; kingdom Metazoa; phylum Chordata; class Lepidosauria; order Squamata; family Phrynosomatidae; genus Sceloporus; species Sceloporus undulatus. Next base: position 145,607,695 of record NC_056524.1, on the reverse strand, counting down.
TTCAACATCTTGTCAATCATTCCTTTAAAGACATATTACATTTGTGATAATATCGATAATGAACCACCTTTATGAAAGAAATAAGGAGACATCCATGTCCATAGAAGTATTAGTAATCTCAATAGCAATCCAGAATACATAGTGTTCTATGTCCCAAAGTTTCTGTAGTGCTCTTTATATAAGGAGTGGTCAGGTAGAGTGCTCATAAAAAATAGCTGTAGTTAATTTTCTCGTATAGCCAAATGGAACTGTGGTAGTGAGCCAAAATCACCAATAGGCTTCACTCTTTGAAAGGATAATACTCACATTTTGGAAGGAATGAATAACTGGAATTTCTATAATGTAAATTTTAAAGGAGCAGGGCCCATGCTTCTTCATGGAAAAATATACACACACTGGACTGTCCCTAGAATTATTTCTAATATTATTGCAGTATTCTACGATGCATGATTTTACACTTCTGTTAGTTTGTCCCATGTAAAACACATTGCAAGGGCAGATGAAAATAGAAATAGCTATGGATATTTGACAAGTGGAAATGAAATTGAGCTTATCTTGTTAGTGCTGCAATGTAAAAATTATTTTGTATTCAAACTCATTGTGCAGCAAGAGTATCTGTCCATTTAACAACTACTTTGTAGATAGAATCTCTCAGATAAGAGCTGACTTGGATGCCGGAGTTATAACAGAATCAATTGATGAGGTGTCCAGCAACTCTGTCGATGTGGTTATACTGGATCAATTTCAATCTGTAAGTACTGATGACGTGGACAAGCTCCTTGGTAGAGTGAGGAAAACAACTTACCCTCTCTTCCCTTGCTCTTTGTGGCTGGCCATCCAGTGGGGAGATGCCTTGAGGGTGTTCTTAAGAGGGACATCATCAATGCATCCCTTAGGGAGGGTCATGTTCCATCCTGTTTGAAGGAAGCGGCGGTTAGGCCACTCCTGAAATAAACTTCCCTTGACCCCTTGGATATGAAGAACTTCAGGCCAGTCTCTTTACTACCATTTTTGAGCAAGGTGATCGAGAGGTCGGTTGCTCTTCAACTCCAAGCTGTCCTGGAGGAAACCGATTATCTTGATCCACTTCAAACTGGCTTTAGGACGGGATTTGGGGTGGAGACTGCCATGGTCGCCTTAGCTGATGACCTTTGTCTGGGCATCGACAGGGGTAGTGTGACCCTGCTGGTGCTACTAGACCTCTCAGCGGCGTTTGACACTATAGATCATGACATCCTCTTGCATTGCCTGAGAGGGTTAGGAATAGGGGACACTGCACTCCAGTGGTTCCATTCCTTCCTCTCAGGCAGATTCCAGAGGGTGGTGCTCGGGGACAGTTGCTCAGCAAGGAAGGAGCTTAATTGTGGCATCCCACAAGGCACCATCCTGTCCCCGATGCTTTTCAACATTTACATGAAGCCGCTGGGAGAAATCATCCGGAGGTATGGGGCGGGGTGTTAACAGTACGCTGATGACACCCAGATATACTTCTCCATGTCTCGGTCTTCACCTTTGACTTCAGATGGCATCTTGCCTCTCAATGACTGTCTTAAGGTAGTAATGGATTGGATGAGGGAAAACAAATTGAAGCTGAATCCAGACAAAACAGAGGTACTTACGGAATCGGCTCCGAACCCAGGTATTGGGATACAACCTCCAGTCCTAGAAGGGGTCACACTCTCCTCAAAGGACTGTGTTCACAATCTGGGGGTGCTCCTAGATTTGTCGCTTCACATGACAAATTAGGTGAATGTGATGGTTAGGAGCACCTGTTATCAGCTTTGGCTGATACGCCAGCTGTGCCCTTCCCTGGAAGTCAGGGACTTTGAGACTGTAGTACATGTGCTGGTAACCTCATGCCTTGATTTCTGCAATGCACTCTATATAGGGCTACCCTCGTGCTTGGTCCGGAAACTTCAATTAGTTCAAAACATGGTAGCCAGATTGGTCTCTGGTACATCCAGAAGAGACCATATAACACTGATCTTAAGATCACTCCACTGGCTGCCCATCAGTTTCTGGGCCCAGTACAAATTGTTGGTTATTAGTTTTAAAGCCCTAAATGGCTTGGGTCCAACCTATCTTTGGGACCGCCTCCTTCCATATAATCCTCCCCGCACACTTAGATCCTCAGGGAAAAATCTGTTTACGACCTGCCAGAGGACCTTTTCACCTGTAGCTCCCAAATTGGGGAATGGCCTGCCGGATGAGATCCGTCATATTACCACTCTAAACAGCTTTTAAAAAGTTATAAAGACGGATCTCTTCCGGCAGGCCTTTCTTGAATAGTTCTCCGGCTATATCTAATTGCTGACCTCTGACTTCACCACAGTTATTGTATTGTTTTTAAGTATGTTTTATGTTTTAAATTCTACATTATTTAATTGTATTTTAAGTGGGGGTGGGTTGAGCGTTCGAATTGTAATTTTTAATCTTGTAAGCCACCTTGATTGCATTTTGTAGACAGGCGGGATATAAATATTATTATTATTATTATTATTATTATTATTATTATTATTATTATTATTATTATAGAATGCCCTTCGCCCCCAATTGTGTTTGGCTGCCCCAAACTGTGGCACTCTTGAGAGAGCAGTTGGAGTGTTTGGCCTCTCCTTTCCATCAGAGATTATCATTTCTCAGGATACAGACATATCTTAGGTAAATGGGGAGCCATGTCCCACAGCAGCCTACTCTGACCTTCCCAGATACCTATGCAAGTGTGAAGGGATTTCAGGACCAAGCCAGCTTCTATAATGCAGCCAGGTTACTATAAAGCCTGCCTGAGATTGAAACGGCTAAGTTTCTAAACCTCAGCTTGAAGTTGGGGCTGTCTCAAACATAAATAAAACAAAATGCCCTGTGAATAACAAGGCTACACTTCAGGCCATATGCAGCTATCTACCCATGGTTACCAATGGTCTTCAGTCACTGCTAACTTAAGAGCAGTTTTCTCAGTGCCTGGAAGAAGCTACTGCCCAGGCTGTCTCCCTTGATGGGGCAAATCAAGGAAGGGAGAGCCCCCACAGCAACAGGTCTGGGGGCTCAGATTTACAAGAGATACTGGTTAACTTTTTCTGGTGTTCATTTTATTATTGTTAGCCCATGAGGTTTGAATTGTGCTGTTTCTGCTTACACCTTCTCCTTTTTACCAGGGCAGAGGAGATGCCTGGAAACTAATTCATCAAGGCTAGCCATAAAAGCCACATGATGACTTTTCTTCTCTGCTCATGGGCCTCCATCCCTGCCTCCAACAGCCTAAGACATAAGATGAGCACATGATTGCACCTCCCTTGTGCAAACAGCCTTAGCACTTTTCAGTAAGAGCATAAGCTTTAACAATAAAGATTCATTTAAAGTCTAATAAACAGGGTGACTCAAGGAAGGAGAAAGATACTTCGCTCCTCTGGTCACTCAGCAGATCTCTAATGCTTACACACATTGAGGATCTTTGAGATAAACATCTTATATGAGGTGATAGATATATTGGATTAAGGTGGCCAACCAAGTGGCAAAAGAGTTAGGTCCCTGTTATAAAACACAGGGAACCTCAGTCAGCTAGCCTCAGGAAAGGTGGCTCCCCTCTCCATCCCTTCTTTCATAGGAGAGATGTCTGTTAAAGGGAAGAAACAAAAAAATACAGTTTCTTCTATGATATGGTCCTCACTAATAAAGGGGGTTAAGAAAAATTCTTAATCAGAAACAGACAAACAGCCTCCTCTCAATCCCAGGAGAAACCCCCCTTCCCCCATGAGTGTTTTAAAACATAAAATCAGGTTTTTCTGCTAAGGGGTTGCTTCACATCCCATACAGACATACTGTAGAGCCCTGAGGGGATTTGCCACAAAAGAAGAACACAATTACCTATTCACTGGTCTAAATAGTTACATTTTAACTAAGAAAGCCTGCTGATGGGCTTGCCATACAACTGGTCCCTGGCTTGGTAGACCTATTGTGACAAGGTCTATCATGCATATGATGAATTGGGCTCAAGGCCATGAAGGTTCATGGTCTCAAGGTACTACAAGATGCCTTTGCATACTGTTGTTATAAGGTTAGCCACTTTGTGGGTGTCTTTCCCAGACTAGGTTTTCATAGCAAAGTCTGGTTCAAAGAACACTGCCTTCTTCTGGGGTTGGAAAAATGGACTTGCCTTGCTTTTTGCTAGCATACATGCTCAGATCTAATATACCATGTAGCATAAAGCTCCATATAGAGAGTTACAGCCAGCCCTCTGTATACCCACAACTTGTAAATATGTCACACACACAAATATATCAAACCTTGATTTTACTATTTTATATACAGTAATGGACTCCATTTTACTGTGCCATTATATTCTATGAGACGTGAGCTTCCATGGATTTGGTATCTGATAATCAATCTCCAGTGAATACCGAGGGCCCACTGTACTATTTAAAATTGAAGTTTGTTTTTCTTCGCCAGATCTTTTTGTGGGGAAATTTCTCCCCTCAAAACTGGACAACAGAGTGTTATCCTTGCCAAGTCCTCTTACCATTTCATGACTCCATAATCAGCAGTTCTTTCAGCCGGGAGACCCCTCAGCCTTCCTATAGGTTGATGATTGTCTCCTACATAGAGTTGGATGATTTTTAAAAGTCTCTAGAGAAGTTCTTCCTCAGATGAAGTCAGACTTAATTCTGACAACAGGCCCTGTTAACACAGAGTGCATTCACACTTCTGCATGGACTCACCAATGTCTGCGAGATAAAGGTTAACCCAGTCTCCCTCTTGCCTAACCATGGAAATAGTCTTATTTTACACAGGTGCACAGATGTTCCAGTAAAGAACTGCACATTGTTCTGAAATATTAGTTGATGGTCAGACATTAACATTCCTCTTTCAGAGTGGTAAGTCATTGCTACAAGTTAAATCACCTTAATATCACCTTCATTGCTATAACCAGTTGACAAGGTAATCAGTGATCAGGTGGAAGCTGGCATAGGTCCAGATTGGATCAGGTTCCATTCTGATTGATACTAAAGGGAAAATATGATTGGGCCATGGAACAAAGGGCCCCCAGGCCTGATATTCCTGCCAGTCTCAGGGTGAGCCTGATCCCTCTCCATCTCTGTATACCAATACTAGTTGGAGTGGCAGTCCGTTGCCAGACCTGCTACTCTTCTTCGACTCCCATAAAACAATATAAACAATTGCTGTTTCTTCAGACCAGATAGCCTGGGAAACAATGTTCTATAACACATTAGTTAGCATGGAGGTCCTTCAGGACTACCTGAATTCCTCAGTCTTTTCCTTATTGAAATTATTCCAGGAGGACATGGGTGGGGGCCTTAAGCCACCATGGCAATAAACAGACTACACTTATAACCTCACTGTTGTGATACAGGCAAGGGGAGAGGATGGGATGGCATCCCATCTCCATGGTCAGACTCCTCAGGTGACTTGTTGCTTGCCTTGCCTACACACAACACCCTTTCTCTTCTGGGATTTATACATGGTCCTGAGGGTGCTGACTAGAGAGATTTTCTCTAAACCATTTGCATGGTTGGGGATTTTGCCCCTTTAGTACTTTGGGGGTCTGAGCCTGGGGTTCTGCTATCACACTAGCAGTTCAATGTTATTACAACTGACTCCATGGCAATTCAGCCAGACCCAGATCCCTTCGGGTGAGCTCTAACCCCCTCAGAGGTCAGAATCAGATACCCCCAGCCTTCTCCTTCATTCTCCCAGACATTGGAAGGAATTTAAAACATGTACCATGCTGGAGACCAAGCCACCCATAGAGGAGAAACAGCTTTAGTTCCTTTGACACCTCACTTTGTTTCCTTTTAGCCCTGTTCTGTGGCCAAGAAGGCATTAGTCTCCATGCCTAGCAGGTGGGCCAGGCCTGGCATGACTACCTGCCATGAATCCTTGGGAGGTTACCACCAGAAACCAAGTCACTCATGCCAAAGAGTGCAGGCCCATGAGCACCTCTAGCTATCATAGGTCCTATAACAAACACCTTCAGGGTGGCCCACTTGTTAGGCACCACTTGCTTGACAGCTTGGCTCGGCTGAGGCTGCTGTTGACAGCAGGTGCTCAAACCTATGTCCACCCTCTTAGATCGGCTTTGGTAAATCCCAAACTACAGGATGTGGGGGTCTTATCTACTGGGAAAAGGGACATTGGCTCTTACCTGTGATATGTCCATTTCCAGTAGATAAGAGCTCCACATCCTGGCCCACCCTCAGGGGTGCTGGCGTAGGGATGGTTCATATCCATATAGGCGGGATACACACCGCCATTTAGTACGTATACAATACGTACTAGGGTTAGGAAGGGGCGGTGCTTCCGCACCCCCCTAACCCTAGTACGTATTATATACGTACAAGATGGTGGCGCCCCTTCTACATGGGCGCCGCCATCTTTACGTACTGGACGCACAGCGTCCAGACGTGTCGCGCCGCTTGTGACGTAGCGAGCGCGCCCCTGGCGCCTCGCTACGTCGCAAACGCGACTTTAAAAGAAGCTCCATTTTGGAGCTTCTTTTTCGGTCCGCGCGGGAGTCGGGCCGTGTGAAGGCTCCGGCTCCCCCACGGACCTACTGGTGGCGGCGGTCTGTACCCCGCCATAGTCTTTCCCTATGGGGAGCAAGCTAGATTGCTCACTGCCTGTCTCTGTCGCAATCCAATTCTCTATAGTTCGCTATCCAAATAAATTGTTTTTTTCTGGAGCATTTGGCTGTTATACAACTGGCCTTCTAGGGTAAGCTCCACCCATGTGGGGTCACCAGAAGGTCTCTCTTTGTTACTTCCTGCCTATTGGAGTGAGTGGGCGGAGCATAACCCAAACTAAAGGATGTGGGGCTCTTATCTACTGGAAATGGACATATCACAGGCAAGAGCCAATGTCCCTTTTAATATTGTATCTTCTGCGAAAGACTATTATAGGAGAAGACTCACATCCTGGAAGATCCTTAACTAAATGCCTATGTTTATAAATGATTCGTTTGATCTGTTGTGTTAAATTATTGAATGTAATAGATCATATAAGCAATTAGAAAACATGGACATCCAACTTAAAAACTATTATAAGGGTGTCAACAATATAAGGTCCAAAAATTTCAAAGAGATGATGCTGATTACAAAAGAGAACATGTAGATCCATGATTGAAGTCATAATAATAAATATAATGTTCCTTACAAGAGGAAGGTGTGCTTTAATTATTGTTATGAGGCCTCTTGAAAATGGTTTTTTTTGAGTATAGATAGTAATTAGTTGAATATTTTTGGAGCTAATTCTGGTCCTCAGAGAGCCAAAAGATTACAACTCAGAAATCATTTCACCAGTCAACAATATTGTCAGCACCACGAGAAAACTTAGGCTAGGCTGCATCCTTAAAAATGTATAAGTAGTCCCTTGACATGAAAGTCCAGTTGTGACCAACTGTAGGGGGGGCAGTGCTTATCTCCGTTACTAAGCCAGCGTTATTTGAAAAAATGTCAGGTGGTCATATGGTCAGCATGACTGCACTAAATGCTGTTACCGTCCCACCGAATTGGGAAGTGGTACCTACTTGCATTTGCATGCTTTTGAATTGCTAGATTACTGCAGAAATTGTCAGAACCATAATATAGAACTGAGATTCTTCCATAAATTGTTGTTGGTTGATTGGATTCTTCCATATTGGCGATTGAAAAATATAGAAGAATCTGGAATGTATGCATTTGTATATTAGAAGAAACTGACTAAGCAGTTAGATGGTCTGGTGAAAGGGTTAACATTTTGAGTGAAGATAAGGGAGGTAATTAAGTTGTCAATTGTGATTTTCACGGGAATTTGTTAGCCAAAGGGTTTTGCTGTGGGGAGGGTTTTCCGTTATAACTATAAAATGGCCAAATTGTTATTATAAGTTAGATCTGACTATAACGTCTTATAATGCGCATGATACCATTGTTTTTTATTCAGTAAAGTTTCTAGTTTAGACTTAGTTCTACAACTTGACTTTTGATGAAGCTTTCTTTGGTGGGCCAGGTTCTGACAGAAATAATCCAGGTTGACATCACTTTAACTGCCATGGGTCAATGCTAAGGAATTCTGGGAACTGTAGTTTTATGAGACATTTAGCCTTCTCTGTCAAAGGACTGTGGCTTCTGCAATGTGAGTGCAGCCAATGTGATCTATTTATTTATTCAGAAATTTCAACTAAAATTGAAAATAACATATTGATTTGTGGACTTTGTTTTGTGCCTACACCAAGATATAATCCATTGAATACAAGTATTGATATATTGAAATTAATCAGACTAAATAAATTATGTTGAGGATGGGCAGGCTAGTCTGAAGGGGATCACTTTAAAGTAAAATCCAAGTTGAACCAGTGATCAACAGTCATTGTATAATTACTTTCGAGGAAGTTGTGATCAAGGACATGTAGGAGTCTAATAACCAGTTTGTTTGCTTGCTTTAATCTTAAATATAATGAATGAAGTGCTTTAAAAATATTAGCTTTAAACACCAACATCATTACCAAAACTGCTGATAAGAGGGGAGCAATTGTAATTCTACATAAGAAAGATTATCAAATAGAAGTACAAAAGCTAGTAGATTGTCTAGTAGAAGCACAGTGTACAAATAGGACACCACCAATTTCAAACATCTACAAGGGATCCCACTTCGTCCATATTTTTCAGCATTAGAATTGTAGTACAAGAAGCATTAGCACTGTGTTATATTGACTCAGTTACTGTAGATTTTTTATTATTGTCTTCTGCTTGCATTCCTATCTTTTAAATCCTTCCAAAAATTCATAAACCAGGTTTCCCTCCCCAGGCAGTCCTGTTCTTGAACCTATAACAAAATATTTAGGTGATATTAATAACTAGTCTTCTTGTGTTCCATGACACTCTGTTTATATATACTGTATTAACACCTGGGAATTCATGGTTTGTTGCAATTCCTTGTTGGCATATATAAGTAACTGTGGGTGTGCAGCATCAGGAATTGTTTTAATAAGTCAGTAATGTATATGTTCAGGAATTGGAATTTCCACAATTAATATTTCTTGTGTGGAGCATAGTTAATAGTTAATAGGTGGAATTACATGGCAAGTCTATATATTATAACTTGTACAATTATACATACATACATACATACATACATATATATATATTAATACTTACATATATTGAGTTAATTCTCACAGTGGTTTAGCCTCATATCCATCATCAGTCGTACAGTGGAGTGGATTCTGGTGTTTTATCTTTCATAGTAACTTATTACAGGATTTCATTCCATCCTTCTGCCCTGCATTCCATTTGTTACTGTAGTGCGCCTTTTCATTGATGGGAAAAGCCTGTCAATAGGCTCTCCATCTCACTGCTGCTCTATTGTGCAATAGGTCCCTTCCATGGCAATTCTGTTTCACAGTGATGTAGTGGGAGTGGGCATGATTCTGCTCTTCTCCCACTCAAACCCCTCCACCACCAACAGCTTCCTGAAACCACCTGCTATGTTCATGTTCACATAACAGCCAGGTTCAGGAGGTGATCGGCAGCCAGCATCACTTGTGCCCTGCTGCTTCCTGAAGTGTGGGCTGCTGTTTGAATAATGGATACAGCAGCCTCACACTTCAGGAGAGGGGAGGAGCAGTCACTGTGGCTGGTAACAGATTCCCGAAGCTGGCTGCTATGTGCACATTCATGCAGCAGCCTTCTTTGGGAAGCAATTGGCAGGCGATGTTGCTTGTCTCACAGCTTCCTCCCAAGTGTGGGCACACAATAGCTCTGTGCTTTGAGAAGCGAGAGGAGCAGCAGATTCACTCAGACGGTGTTTTACAGTGTGGAAAACAGATCATGTGTCCATGGTTTGCCAAAGTGCTATCATGGGGAACAGTTTGATAAGAAATGATGCCAAACCAGTATACTTTCATTTGTAAACTGGCACTATTGTGGCATGACAGCAGGCTAGTGTGATAAAGTACTGAGAAAGAAGTTCCTTATTAGGTATGAGGTAGACAGAATCAGATGCTAACAAGAAAAAGCACAAAATGGAGGAAAGATTTCATGAGAGAATGAACAAATCACTTCGCTGCACAACTATATTTATATAGCAACTCTGTCTTTATTTTTTAAACTTACATACTGGTACTTGATGAAACAAATACATTCTGCCCCTTGGGACATCTGTTTGCCTTCCATCTGTCTTTCTGTCCAAGTGATAAATATTATTTAAACATTAAATATAATTTAAACATTAAATACCAGAGAAACTGAGCAGTGAAATTTGGCAGCAACAGGAAGCCACAGTCCTCTTTAGCCAGCCCCTTCATAGGCCATCTAGACAATGACGACATCAAATATTTCCATTAATGAGTGCTTGCACAGAGTGCAGATAATGCAATTATTATACTTGTTATTTATGACTTTAATAAAAAAGATGTATCCAGTTTTCTGATGACTCATACAAAGTTTGCTATTTATTTCATATAATTGTCATATTATAATCTATTATAGGTTCAGAGGACTCGGCCCAACACTAATTGTGTGTCCTACCACAGTGATGCATCAGTGGGTGAAAGAGTTTCATGTTTGGTGGCCTCCATTTAGAGTGGCAGTTCTCCATGAAACAGGTTCTTATACCAAGAAAAAGGTACTTACATATTTCAAGTTCTGTAAATGTAGTTCTTCAAACTATCTCTTGGCTTCCCTGACTCTTAGTGTATGAAACGTTTATATTTCTTTATTTCAAAGGGTTTGTAAAGTTTTTTATTACCAGTATTGAACACTATCCTTAACAAGACCTTTAGCCTTATTCCTTAAAAAAAGTTTCAGCTCTCTGAATTGCAAATGACACCAGCTTTTATCTATAGAGTGCCTTAAGATTCTCTGATGCAGTTTTTTGTTATTATTAGAGTCAAGACTTTTAAGATCAGGACTGTTACATTCTGCCTTGGGTCTAAGTTGCCTTCAGTGGAACAGAGGACTTTATCATATTTCCATTCTTCTTGACTTCATGAATACAGATGACTAAGAGACAAATGTTGGAGGCCTGTGGGTGCGTTTAGAATTTTGAAAAATGCCCTGGATTGTATTTAAGTTTCCCTTAACTGTATATACACTTGAAAATAAAGCTTACAGTCTTAGATCTTGTCCAATTGTATCTCCAATTCCTTCCTCCTTTTTTCTAATAAAGTGTTGTCGCTGAGGACCTTTAATTCTTAATAACAAATTTATTCAATCTGCTTCGTTTCTTCCAATTTCGGCGGGGCTTTGCTTAAACTCCTGTTTGCGGTCGCGGCTATGCCCGCATCCTCTCAGTCACTGGCACCTGATTCCCCAGAGAATACACCTCTTGGGGACCCTCCAAAGGCTAACTAGCACTGTAAGAGTACCCCGTGCCCCCCCCCCCCAAGTCCCCTTTACTGGGGGAACGATTTTCTCTATTTACCACAAACAATACCGCTTCACCACCTGAAGCGTGGCCATCACTCCACCATCTTACCGGAAGTCCCCCTACTAAGAGTTTTTGGTGTTGGCATGTGGGAGGGTGCAATCCTCAATCCTTGTTTGTTTGCTTGTTTTTTGGAGGGAGGACATAATACCATCCACCACAGGCTGAATATCTGTTCTCTGAAATAGTTTTCTAAAGTTTAAGTTAACTTGATGTAAGCATCTACAAGAAGCATTTCTTTTCAGGAAACACTCAAATGAATGCACAAGGACAATATGTTTCAGAAAGCATCACTCAGAAGTATTTCATCTTTTTTGCCATTCATTTCTGTTCTTGAAATAGATAAATCAATTGGCAGAAACTTCATTAAGTACAGAATCAAGTTAGCACAACTTCAGTTCATAAAGGAAAATCAACATTGCTACCACTTCCTTCTCTTTAGTTTTTATTAAAATATAGAAGATAAGAGGTTAGAGTAATTTCTGTGATACTTCTCCCTCTGCTAACTTAACTCCATTGCTTTGTAGGTGGGTATCATCACTGAATATGTCATCATTCCCTCATTGTACATAGGAGTGAAAAGCCCTATCACAGGGATGGACAAAGTATGGCTCTGGGACAAACCTCAGAGGCTTAATCTCAACTGCTTAATCTCCAGACTCCCCAGACCACAATTTTTTTCTCACCAAAAAAAAGAGAATAGATCCATTGGGAGATACAGTTCACCTTTTAAATAGTTTTCAGGACTCTTGTGTTGCATAATGTGAGAAAAGACACATTTTTCTAAACAACTTGGCTTTCTTCTACTTCTAGTTTTGCTCTTGTCATTTTTGGACATCTATGGCTCCAGGGGATGTTTTGGGTTTGAAAATTAGGCCTGATCCATTACTGTTGCCTATCCCAAGTTTATAACCATTGATGGTTACAGTTGCAGTAGAACAGCAGTTCTCAACCTGTGGGTCACAACCCCTTTAAGGGTCAAACAACCCTTTCACAGGTGTTGCCTAAGACTATCGGAAAAAACACATTTCCAATGGTCTAAAGAACCAAGAATATCAGTTGGGGGTCACCACAAGATGAGGAACTGTATTAAAGGGTCATGGCATTAGGAAGGTCGAAATGCAGTAGAAGATGGGCCAGGGTGCCAGATAATTCCCTTTGTTGATTTTTTCCCCACAGTCTAAATTATTCTACATTTTCCACAGTTTTATTTTTAATTTTACTCACCACTTTCATGTCTATGCCTAATTCTTGAACCTTTCCATTTCACCAAGAGGGTTAATTACTGTAAGGATGCTTGTGGAAGTTGTTAATAAAGGGGACAGTTCAACCCTGTGAATAAAGGTAGGAGAGAGAGTGAGTGTGTGTGTGCATGTGTGTCAATAAGGATTTTATCAAAAAGGGGCACATATAAAATGTGGACGTAGTATTGAAATAGAGCTGTCTTTTGAGTATAACTCTTGAATATTTTAATAAAGTGTTGGGTTGGACTCGAACAAAATATTTTATTTTGTTTTATTGTATTTATAACTCATATTTCTCCTGAATAAGACTTAAAACAGCTTACAGTATAAATTGAAGAAGAACATCGAAAACAATATGGAGTACAAAAGTTTAAAAAGCATTAAACCATACACCCAATTAAAACATTACGTTTAAAACATTAACAGTTAAAACAATTTAAAATGGCTCTGGTGTCCCCACAGTCCTACAAATCTCTTTCCTGAATAACATTTAAGATATGTGGCAGACCTTATATTACCTTATCCTGAACTGGGGAAGTGGTTGGTGATGAATTGCCTTTCTGAGTTATTTCCTTCATTGTCAGCACAAATCCTTGTTTAATAAAAATTTGGCTTGAAGGAAATTTTAATTAATTACAGGTTCAGTAAATCCTGACTAGGACTCTACTATGCTGTGTCTACAGTGAATGGCCTTCATGTGTCTCTGTTTTTACTCTTGTTCTCTCTGCTGCCTGACAATGTGATTTATGGCTGTTGTTTTCTACCACTACACTGCTTGCCCTCTAGGAGGGATTGGTCTCTTGAGTCTCCATAATAATAGCAGCACTTCACAAAACATCTTTTAATGACAACATTGTAGCAGCCTTCTGTAAGTCAGTCTAATTGCAGACATACCCTATTAATTGCAAAATCTAGGAGAGGTTACATATTTTATAAGCTTTTAATTTGAAATCGCCTGAGATTATTTGTCGTAAGTGTAAGATGCCTGTAATTTTGCAGTAAACAGTTACTAGGAATAAAAATGCAAGAAATGCATGTTGGAAAAAAATGCACATTTTACTGCTCAGAAATTTTTGTTTCTTTTATGCAGCTGTGTTGGTGTAAACATTTCAGGTTTTCATACCTAGAGTATCTTCTTGTTGTGTTCCCTATTGTTGTGCTCCTTCAAGTTGTGTGTAACTTATGATGACTCTACGGTGAACTTATCACAGAGGTTTCTTGGCAAGATTCATTCAGAAGGAGTTTGACATTCCAAATTTCTTTGCAAAGCAATCTATAGCATTAAACAGTGATAATTCTTCAGCCTAATGTAGGCATATAAAATACACAAATTATTTTCATTCTCTCCTCCCAAAGAGCTGAAGGCAAAATATAGTGTTGATTTCTTCCTTATTGTCAGAATAACTTTGTGAAATGTCATTGTGGCAACTTCCTGAGTGAAAAAGGATTTAAACCTGGATCACTCTAGTCCTTTTTCATCATGAATGAATGAATCTTATAATTCACATTGATCAGATGTACATATCAGGGATAAAACTGCATCCCCATATACCCGGTAAACACTGTAGGGATAGTGCTCAAGTTCCTAGCTTGCACATTAAGAATAAACACAGAATGAACTCTTTGTATCATTATTCTTGGGCTACTGATGTACTGTGCCAGGACAGGTGGTGCTACCAGGAGGGAAAAATCAGCAGCTACAGTGGCAATGAAAGTATTAGGGCAGTGATGGCACTCAGAGCCCTCTCTGTGGGCACATGTGCCGTCGTCCCAGCACAGAGTTTGCCAGAGTTTGTTACTAGAAAGCCAGAGAGACACGGCACTTTGCAGTAAATAAGTGGGTTTTGGGTTGCAGTTTGGGCACTTGGCCTCTAAAAGGTTCACCATCACTGTATTAGGGCATTGGCTATATGGGCTGTTCAGAGCTGATGGAATTTTGTCTGCCTTCCCTTGTAACCACTACACAGATTTTTAAAAAGTATAGTGCACAAACAAGATTTTGGCCCTTTGATTTAAAAGGACTGGTCCTCGAATCTGGAGGAGGAAGAGTAAAATGATACAGCAACAGCCAACCAAACGACTACAGGACATCAGCTTTCAGTCTGCTGCAGTCATATGAGTCCATCATGGATTCTCAACCTTCTCTGATAGCTCTTTTAGTCATATTTGAGACTATACGTTGCTTTCTTGCCCCACTTTACAGGGTTTGGACTTACAATGTTTATAAAGAGTGAATATCTATTTGTCATCCCTTTTATTCATGACTTAGAGTGAAGATTTTTCTCACTAGAATTGACTTTTTGACTCGTAGTGATTTTCTCTTGTTAATGAAATCAACTACTTGCATGTATGCTTGCTTTCTACAGTAGGTTATGCTATGCCATTGCATTCAAAGAGTTAGTTTTTTGACTTCTGACTATTTCAATACTTTGCAGGTGAAACTGATTCGGGAAATTGCAGCATGTAATGGTATTTTGATAACTTCCTATTCATATATCCGCTTGCTGCAAGATAACATCTGCAGCTATAACTGGCATTATGTGATTCTAGATGAGGGACACAAAATTCGGAATCCAAATGCTGCGGTTACACTTGCTTGCAAACAGGTATGATCCTTAAAAATAACCCAAAACTTTCAACTTTCTTTATTAGATTTAAATGAATGCTAAATTCTGATTAGAATGATTTCCCAGACTACTCAGTTTGTGTCCCTAAAGAAACAAATTTTGGTAAGAAGTTTTGAATATCAGCAGCAATTTGGATATTTTCTTTATGCATTTTTAAATTAATCTTGAATTTTTGAGTGGAATATAAACTTTATAATGATAACTCGCTCTTTCCATTTATTTTTAACACTGTCTTTTTAAAGAAAAAAGTTATGAAAATATTTAATTCTTAGGAATGTGGATGTGAATATTTAAAAGTTGTTTCACTGTTATTACATGACATTATATAAAGAATGTCAAGTTTCATTAAAAAGTTTTGAAAGATAGATTAATATTTAGGAAAACAAAATTTCTTCTTCGTGGTCTCTGCGAATCATACAAATGGGTTTCACTGCGCCTGCGCAGTGCTGCTCGGAACCTACTGGAATCAGTGGGCAAAGTTTACTTTGCAACATATAGAAACTTTTTGCCGGTAACTCCGCCCACCCGTTATAAGGCCCCTGCCTTCCCGCTCTTTTCCCCAGTTCCTTTTTTCCGCCACGCTAGCTGCTTCTAGGAACTTTCGCTCGCTCTTGCTTGTTAACGGAATCACTTTCACTAGACCTCGGACTGTTTTTGACCACTCTCTTTCTCCCGCCCCGGTAACTTCGGACTTCTTCGGCTTGTTTTTTGACTTCGCTCTTGACTCTCCCTCGGATTTGACGACTCTGAAGGATGCCTGCGCCCTTCAAGAAATGTGATGTCTGCGGGGGCAAGGTGCCCGTCCAGGACCCTCACTCCTCCTGCCTGTTTTGCCTGGGACTTACCTCTGTAAGTCTCTGTCCTCCCAAGCCAGGAAGAACCGGGAGTCCCGGCTGACTTCGGCCATTGCCCTGGGAAAGGTCCGGGAGGGACGTCCCCGCTCGTCATCGCTCCCTCCGGCTGCTCCGCCTGCGTCTTCTTCACGGGCCAGCGCCTCAAGTGTGGTCTCTGTCCCGGCCGGGACACGGTCTCCGACCACCTCCGATGTGACCCGTGGTCCCCCGAGACCCAGTGTCACCGACAAACCCTCCAAGCGCCCCCTGAAAACCTCGGGGACTGAGGGTTTCGAGCCCAGGGAGAGATCCGGGAGGAAGCCATCCCCGGAGGGCTCGCGCTCGAGAGAGCGTCAGGAGACGGAGGTCCGGACCACCTCGCTACCGTCCTCCAAGGCGTCGTCGAAGGCATCCCGACACGCTCCCAAGTTGCCCGAGACGGCGGCATCTTCCTCGGCTAAGGCGGCACCATCGGAGAGGGCTAAGCCAGCCAAGACCCACTCCAAGGGACCCACTGTCCTGCATGACTTGCCGGACAATCCCTTCTTCCCGCCTGAAGACCTGGCTGTGACTCCGAGCCAGCCAGCCAAGTCAGCGGAGCGTGCGTCACGCAAGCAACGCTCCCCCTCCAAGGAGACCTCGGAGAGGACCTTCTCGCGCCCTGAGACGGCTATCTCAGTGCATGCGACCACGGTGCCGACCACACCGCTCCCGCCGGCTCAAGATCTGGCCGCCGTTAGCGAACCAACTTCTCCCCAGAGGGAGCCTTCTCTGCTCTCTGTCCACTCGGATGAGGAGGAGGCTGTCCCGTTTTCTGACACCGACGAGCCATGGGGGCTGGATACGGACATGTTCTTTGACACCAAAACTCAAAGATACTACATGTCGGTCCCCAAGGATAAGGCCTTCAGGGAATTCACCAGGCTTAACTTGCGCCCTGCAATTCCCCAAGGAGACAAACCATCATCCTCCCATGCTGTGGCCTCGTCCTCGGTACCTCGTCGCCCGCCTTCCGAGCCACCGGCTCCGCAAATCCCGGCTCGCACTCCATCCCGAGCCAAGGTGACGGACATTCCCCTGACGTCTAACTCCGATTCGGACCAGGATCCCTTGCCTCCATCGCGGGAACCTTCGGACAGAGAGGAGGACCCATCCGACCCGCCCTCGCCGCAGGAGATGCATCACCCGGGCTCCTCATCGCCTACTGATGATGTTCGCTCCTTCAGCGAGCACATCATTAAGATGTGCCGGACTCTTGATATCGAGCTTTCCCCGCCTGAAGAGGAGGCCCGCGATCCGGTAGAACGCCGGGTCCTCGGTCGTGTCCCCACCCCACCATGCATCCCAATGTTGCCTTCATTGCAGTCCATTGTGCAGAGGTCATGGGATGCCCCGACTTCGCTCGCCGCATCCTCCAGGAAGGTCGAAACGCTGTACCGGATCGCCCCACCGGGCTGTCCGTGGTTGACCGACCATCCCAAGCCGAACTCGGCCATTGTGGAGGGGGCACAGCAGACCTTCGTGCCAAAGCAAGCGACGTCCCCGGCCGACCGAGAGGCTAAAAAGATCGATGGCCTGGCGAAGAAGGCCTACTCTTTGGCTGCCTTCATCGTGAAGGCTATAAATTACAATGCCTGTATGGGGGCATACATCCAGGCCTTGATGGAGGGGATTTCGCCCATCATCCCTGACGTCCCTGATGAGGTCCAACGTCGCTTGGTGGAGATCCGTGATGAGGCCCACTCGATAGGGAATTGGATCATCACCGCCTCCAGGAACGTCGCCAACTGCGCGGGACGAGGCATGGCAGCATCACTAGCTCTGCGCCGGCATGCCTGGTTGAGAGGATCTGACCTCAACGCCAACGTTAAATCGGCCATTGAGGACATGCCACTGGACGGTACCGGCCTTTTCCACACCGACACTGACGAGAGTCTGAACCGCAAGTTCAGAATGAAGGCTGCGGCTAAGAAGCACGGGATGTCTTCCACCCCCATCTCGCCCTTCAGAAGGAGGCACCGTCCTTGGCCGCCGCAAGGTCAGTCCCAGGGCTCCTTTTCTCAAGATCGACAGCCTCAGCAGCAGGGCTCACAGAGGCGCCGTTATCCCTCGCAGTCTTCCTCCTCCTCTGGCCGTCGTAATTTCCCGCCTCGGTACCGCAAGTCCCGCCGGCAGGACACCGACCAGGGGAAGAAGAGAGCCTGAAGGAACGCAGCGCACTTCGTTTCCCCTTCGCCCTTATTCTTTTTGGACATCCTGAGGCCTTTTGTTAACATCTGGGCCTCTATAACATCGGACTCGTGGGTCCTTAACATCGTCCGCAGGGGATATGCCCTCGAGTTCCAAGAGCTCCCTCCAACCAGAGCGTTTATGTCCACTCTCCCCTCGGACACCCTTCTCGACGAAGTGCGCATTCTACTTGAAAAAGGGGCAATCTCCCCTTTACCGCCCAAGCAATTCTCTAGGGCCTTTTTCTCCAGGTACTTCACGGTACCGAAGGCGGATGGGGGAATCAGGCCCATCCTGGACTTGAGAGAATTAAACCTGTTTCTTGAATACCGTCGCTTTCGAATGGTAACCTTGGCCTCCATTCTGCCTCTGCTCCATCAGGGCCTGTGGTTTGCAACCGTCGACCTGAAGGATGCCTACTTCCACATCAGGATCCGGGAGTCTCATCGAAGATTCCTCGCCTTCGCTGTGGGCTCCGTCGCGTACCACTACAACGTCCTCCCTTTCGGCCTTGCCACGGCACCGAGAGTCTTCACGAAGTGCATGGCACCGGTGGTGGCCTACCTTCATCAGAAGGGGTTCATGGTCTTTCCGTACCTGGACGACTGGTTGTTCGCTGCCGAATCCTAGAGAGAGCTCCAGGAGGCACTCTCATTCGCCTTACGCCTTTTGGACTCCCTCGGACTGGTCATCAACCGAGAGAAGTCCCACTTCACACCCTCCAGGCAGGTCAAGTTCATCGGGGCCATCCTCGACTCCGAAACATGCTCCGCCTTTCTCCCTCCAGACCGTTTCCAGGCGCTGACAACTTCGATCAGGCCTTGCGTCTCTCACAGAAGGGTGAGGGCCAGGGATGTCCAAGTCGCCCTCGGCCACATGGCATCGACAACTTTCGTCACACCATGGTCAAGACTCCGCCTTCGACCTCTTCAGTCCTGGTTCCTCTCGGCCTTCTCCCCGATGACAGACCCTCCATCCAAATGGCTCACGGTACCAAGACCTGTAGCCGCTTCCCTCAGATGGTGGTTAGACGACCGCAACGTGTGCATCGGAATGCCCTTTCATCTGCCCCAGCCCCAGCTGACCCTGACAACAGATGCATCTCTCGAGGGATGGGGCGCTCACCTGCTCGACCTGGTCGTCAAGGACAGGTGGTCTGCCCAAGACAAGCTCCTCCACATCAACGCTCTGTAAATGTTAGCGGTGGAGAAAGCGCTGAGGGCATTCGAATCCGTGATCACGGACAAGGTGGTCCTCCTGAGAACGGACAATACCACCGTGATGTACTACATCAACAAACAAGGTGGTACCAGGTCCAGGACCCTGCTCGACCTCACGCTCCGCATCTGGGACTGGTGCATCCAAAGACACGTCCTCCTCCAGGCGATTCATCTCCCCGGAGAGGACAACGAGCTGGCGGATCGCCTGAGCAGATCCCCCTCGGTGTGCCACGAGTGGAGGCTCCATCCCAAGACGGTCGGCGACCTCTTCGACCGGTGGGGAAATCCACGGATCGACCTCTTCGCGACCAGATGGAACAGCCACTGTCCCCAGTTCTGCTCCAGGAAGCGAATGGACGGATCCCTCGGAGACGCGTTCGCTTTCCTCTGGACAGGGGAGCTCCTCTACGCCTTCCCTCCGTTCCCTCTCATCATCAGGGTGGTGTCCAAGATGACAACAGACCGGTCTCATGCGATCCTGATCACCCCGTGGTGGCCGAGACAACCCTGGTTCGCCTCTCTTCTCCACCTCTCCAAGAGGTGCTTCCTTCGCCTCGATCCTCGCCCGGACCTGCTGTCGATCCAGGACGGACGGATTCTCCACCTGGACATCGAGAGCCTACCGCTGGTGGCCTGGAGAATACGGCCCTAACCGCCCTGCCGGAGGCGGTGAGGACAGTGATCTTGGCTGCGAGGAAACTTTCCACCCAGCGGTCCTACGCCCTAAAATGGAAGAAATTTGGCCTCTTCCTTGATCAGAAGGGCTTGTCTCCTGTTCAGGTGTCCACTCCAGTGGTGCTGGAGTTTTTGATGGCGCTTCTGGATGAGGGGTTGTCCCTCACATCCATTAAGTGCTATTTGTCAGCCATTTGCGCTAAGTATCAATTCGGGGGGAGGGTTTCTTTTTTCAAGGATCCTTTGGTGAAAGGGTTCCTTAAAGGATGTGCCAACCTATATCCTCCGGTGTCGGTACCAGCGCCGGCTTGGAGCTTGGAGGCAGTGCTGTCTGCACTCCAATCCAAGCCCTTTGAGCCGATGGCCACAGCGGACTTGAGACTTTTGACTTGGAAAACCGCTTTTCTTGTGGCCATCACCTCTGCCCGCTGTGCGGGCGAACTTTGTGCCTTACGGAGGGACCAACCCTTCCTGAGGTTCCATAAGGACAAGGTGGTCCTCCGGACAGACATTACCTTCCTGCCTAAGGTTGTCTCCGCTTTCCACATGTGCCAGGACATTGTGTTGCCGACCCTCGCTTCCAATCCAACTTCGGATGCAGAGCGGAGCCTGCACTCTCTTGATGTCAGGAGAGCGTTGGCTTTTTACCTGGACAGAACTGCTGCCTCCAGTCGGTCCAAGAGACTTTTTCAGTGTTACTCGGAACCGAAGAAGGGGTTGCCTGTGTCTGCGCAGAGGTTCTCCAAATGGGTGGCCGGTACCATCCACCTCTGCTATGAACTCTTAGGCAAACCTCTCCCCAGCAGGGTTCGGTCCCATTCTACGAGGTCAATGTCAGCGTCCTCCGCTTTCCTCTCGGGGATTCCTTTGGAGGATGTCTGTAAGGCTGCTGTCTGGTCCCAACCTCTGACTTTTATCAAACATTATAGGTTGGACACCAGAGCCATTCGAGACGCAGCTTTCGGGAGGGCTGTGTTGGTTTCAGGGTTGCATTGATTGCACTACAGTGGTACCTCGGGATACGAAATACCCAGGTTACGAAATTTTCGGGATACGAAAAAATCCCATAGGGAATTATTGTTTCGGGTTACGAATGTTTTTTCGGGTTACGAAAA
>NC_056524.1:145556759-145586327 GCF_019175285.1 Sceloporus undulatus | reverse complement strand
AACTTTTGGTGCTTTTTTCGGCTTTTTCGCACGGAATCGCGGCTTTTCCCCAACTTTTGGTGCTTTTTTCGGCTTTTTCGCACGGAATCGCGGCTTTTCCCCATTAGCGCCTATGGCAATTCGGCTTACGAAGGCTTTTCGGGTTACGAACGGTGCCACGGAACGAATTAATTTCGTAACCCGAGGCACCACTGTACTGTTGGTTTGTGCTTCAGTACTTATGTACATATACCACTGTTTACATTCTGTTGTATGTTGATTTGCACAATTCTATGGGACCAGTCTTGCATGACCTCTGTTCCCTTCTCAGGTTTAGCAATGTTTTTGCTATGTTTGCTTTTTCATAACAAGAAAGACTGACTCTTTTTATGGTTCAAGGTGTTTATTATTGTAATAAATATACCTTTGGTTCACCATAGCTTTGGTGTCAGGACACTCCCTCCGCCGCATACCTGAGCTTGTCAGTCTAACCCATTTGTATGATTCGCAGAGACCACGAAGAAGAAGGACAGGTTGCTTACCTGTAACGGTATTTCTTCGAGTGGTCATCTGCGAATACATACAAATCCCACCCGTCTGTCCCCTCAGTGTCCTGCTCACATTGGCTCTTTCCATCGCCTGCTTGGCGGAAAAATTGCGGAACTGGGGAAAAGAGCGGGAAGGCAGGGGCCTTATAACGGGTGGGCGGAGTTACCGCCAAAAAGTTTCTATATGTTGCAAAGTAAACTTTGCCCACTGATTCCAGTAGGTTCCGAGCCGCACTGCGCAGGCGCAGTGAAACCCATTTGTATGTATTCGCAGATGACCACTCGAAGAAATACCGTTACAGGTAAGCAACCTGTCCTTACCTGACGATCAGTTTCTACTACCCTTACAGAAAATACTGAATTTAATTTTATGGAGTTGGGGAATGCCTGAGACATTGGAAAAGGCAGTGATAGTTTCATTTCTGAAAAAAGACCAAAATTTAAGAATGGCAAAGAATTCAAGACATTTCTTTCTTGAAAAATGATTGTACGATATTTGCAGTGATCTTTGTAGAAAGACTTTGATGGAAAGAATATATACAGTGGGCTCTTGCAATACTCTGCAGTTTGATTCCAGCACACACAGACACACACACACACACCCCATGATACCAAAATCCATGGACACTCAAGTCCCAATATAGTCTCCCTTATCCAAAAAGCTTGGGATCAGAAGTGTTTTGGATTTTAGATTTTTTCAAATTTTGAAATATTTGCATATACGAGACATCTTGGAGATGAGATCCAAGTCTAAACATGAAATTTGTTTACCTTATATACCGTATATACTTGACTATAAGTCGAGAAATTTTTGCCCCAAAATGGCGTCCAAAGTGTGGTACTTTGACCAAGCCTCTTCCCAGCTGGGCTACATCTGCAAGAGATAGCCCAGCTGGGAAGACGCAGGCAAAGGTGACCGATTGCCCCGCAGCCCCCCCCCCCCCCGCTTGGCTCGGCTCCCTCCGATGGGAACAGCCCAGTGAGGGAGACGATCGCGCGCCCTGCAGCCTCTCTTCAGCCAAGCTTTCCCCAGAGAAGGCTCCTGGCTGAGGAGACGCCGGGGAGGGTGGTCGCCTTCCCCAAAAGCCTCTCTTCTCTGGGGAAGAAGCCCTGCTGAAGAGATGCCAGGGAGGGCGGTCGCCTTCCCCAAAAGCCTCTCTTCGGCAAGGCCCCTTCTCTGGAGAAGGAGCCCTGCCAAAGAGACGCCGGGGAGGGCAGTCACCTTTCCCAAAAGCCTCTCTTTGGCGAGGCCCCTTCTCTGGGGAAGGAGCCCTGCTGAAGAGACGGCGGGGAGGGTGGTTTGTGGTTGGCTCTGTGTGTGTGAGAAAAAGAAGAAACCCTTAAAGTGAACAAAATTTGGGTACCAGTCCTGACGAATAGCAAAATGAGGATTCAGCAAATGCAAATAGGAAACCACTCAGAGTCAGGGGCTTTCCCAGCAGGTAATGATCTCCAATTAGCAAACACTAATCCTCTTTTGCATTACCCTCCCAGCCTGAGGCCTGCCATCAGCAACAGAACAATACACATGCAAATCACTCCTGCATTCCCAAGCTCACACAGTATGTGTGTGTGTGTGTGTATATATATATATATATACACACACACACACACACACACTCAACTTTTCCAGGCAAGCCATTCTCTGAAGATGCTAGCCACAGATGCTGGCGAAACATCAGGAAAAAAACTCTTCTAGAACATGGCCACATAGCCCGAAAAACCCACAAAAAACTATGTGCACAAATGTCTTACTTATATGCTTCAGAACCTAATTGCTCTCTATGCTCCTTTGAAGGGAAATGCCAAAGAGCTGCTACGGCCACCATTTTGTTACCCTGGCATTCAAAAAGGTCAGAAGTGTCACCATGGCAGAGAGAGCAGAGAGGATTGGTGATCCTTTTAAGATTTCCCAGAAAAAGCTCCCACTTTCACCTTTCCAGTCAGGAAAAGGGATGTTCCTTTTTTGATAATAGTTAAAATACAGTACCTATGTTGACCCATGGATGACTAGACCCAATTTTTTGACTAAGATTTCTGGACTTATACATGAGTATAAACAGTATGTTTTGTATATACCTTATACACATAGCCCAAAGGAGTTTTATACAGAAACATTTAAAATAATTTTATGACTGAAAAAAAGTTTGTGTATAGTGAGCTATCAGAGAGCAAAGGGTGTCACTATCTCAGCTACCCATGTGGGAAATGTTGGATTTTGGGATTATGGATAAGGAAGCATCAACCTGTATATACAATAGCATTCCTTATATATAATGGCAAAATCAAGGTTAGCTTTGGATTAAAAAAATGTTTTCAAGCCATAGATGGCTGAATCAGTGGATGTAGAATCATGAATATGAAGGGCCAACTTTACAGAGCAGATGTTCAGAGGAAGCAGTGGCACATGTACACTTCCCCCCCCCCCCCCACACCCACCCCCGTTGCCGCCCCACCTCACTCACAGCTTTGATTTCTATGGATTTTATTATTTGTGGATTTGATTAATATGTTATGTCTAGGGATCAATAGATTCTCCAGAGATGTTCCACTTGAAGTTGACCATAGAATTGTGCTGGAAAACCTAGAGATTCCTAGAGAAACCAATTCTCTAGGCATTCCTAGAAAAAATACTTCTCTGGGCATTTGTAGGTCCTCCAGCATGTTTCTGTGGTCAAATTCTGGCAGCTGTTTACCACAGAGTTGTGCTTGGAGGACTTAGAGTGGTGTTCTCTTACGACTTAAGTAAAAAGAAAGAGTATTTTTTATTTGTAGTTTTTCCATTTTCATGGGGGTCCTGCATCCCTAACTCCAGCAAATGTGGAGGGCCTAGTGTGTATCTGTGTCTGTGTGTCTGTGTATAAAAATCTCAGACTTGGACAAATCTCTACCTGACACGTGTAAGGTAGTTTTAAAGAAGTTTAATCTATAGTACTTAACATTTACTGTATTATATATTTGGGGGAGGGGGTGTTATGTTGCTTATTTTTTATTGGTATTCTGTACAGCCCAGAAGCTCCTGGAGCATTAAATTGTCTAGTCTTAACTAACCACCTTTCTTATAGAATATGGGGATTAAAGTGTCCCAGTCCTTAACAGTAGATGGAGTTTTGAAGGGAAGTACCATATCACATGGCTGTTTTGGTATACAGTTCATTGCATGACCTTGAATCAGTCTCTCTTTCCGCCTTAAAGTTCATCCATTGACAGTGGGTTCAATAGCTGTTTGATTCTATGCAAGATAATGCAAAATAATAGCTTAATTACAACAAAATTCAAAGGATGAATTCTTCATCATAAATACATCGTAAATTATTTAACCACTGTTGGCGCAGTGGTTAAACGCCTGTACTGCAGCCATTCACTCAAGACCACAAGGTTGCGAGTTCAAGACCAGCAAAAGGGCCCAAGCTCGACTCAGGCTTGCATCCTTCCGAGGTCGCTAAAATGAGTACCCAGACTGTTGGGGGCAAATTAGCTTACTTGCTAATTAGCTTACTTGCTGTTCACCGCTATGATCTTTGGAATAGCGGTATATAAATAAAACTAATTAATTAATTAATTAATTATTTTTTCATACTGATGGTATCTTGCTTCTGAGTCTAATTGATATAGTTGAAATACATCAATTCAGTATCAGAACTGAATACTTTGTATACTTCCTGCATGGCAGGAGGTTGGACTGATTGGCCCTTGTGGTCTGTTCCAGCTCTATAATTCTATTATTTTTATCTGTATATCATCATCATATAGACATTCTTGTTTTCCTCTTGTAGTTCTCCACTCCTCATCGAATCATCTTGTCTGGATCACCTATACAAAATAACCTAAAGGAGCTGTGGTCCCTCTTTGATTTTGTATTTCCAGGAAAACTGGGGACACTACCTGTCTTCATGGAACAATTCTCTGTTCCAATAACCATGGGAGGGTACTCCAATGCTTCTCCAGTTCAGGTAAAACCAAGGCTGTAATCCATAAAGAACATGCCTTGTACACATTCTATTGAAATCTTATTTGTATATCTAGTGTTCCTATTCTGTTGCAGTTACTATGTTAGGATGGGAAAATATAGCCTTCTGTTTGGGTGCCCAAATTCACCTTCAGTTCCCTGCACTATGACAAATAAATATAATTTCCCTCCAGTTTGCTTTAAACCTTTACTGTGTAAGCCTTTTTTAAAAACCAGAAATGACTGTTTAGCTCTTTCCTATTTTTGAAGAAGGTCTGCTAAAATATAAATCAGGCACATGGACGGGGGTAGGGGGTTATACTTAAGCCACAAATTGTTCTACTTAATTAGCTAAATATCCTTTGGTACTGATCAGTGATTTGGGAACAAAACAAACATCCTCTAAGATTCAAGAGACAGCAAAAGTGGTCGCAGACCTACATCCAGTCCAGTGCTAAGCTTATCTCTACTACCATTATTTGGGGGAGCAGCAGGGAAGAGATATGAAAGGCTTAATCCCAAAATAACTACCTAAGACCATGAATCACATGGTGGGAGAAGTGAAATAAGAATGATAGATGATTCTTAGCACGATGCAGCCATAGAAAGAAGCAGTCATACCATGTCCTAAATACATCAGCCCAGGATCTAAGGAATCATTAATCTTTCTTTATCCATCCAAAGGAGCATTGAACTTGTAGACTTTAATGATAGTTCCAGGTTTCAAAAATGGTTCTATACCTCAGGAATTCTTCAGAAGCAATTTCTGGTAGAACTGGAGTCCACTTGATGGTCCCTAGCTTCCAGGAAAGGGTGCAGCTGGCATATCAATTGAAGCTGATAACAGGCACTCCTGACCGTATATGTTCCTGACTAATATGTTCAGCATGTTGACTCCAACATGGCCCAGCTTCTTTTGCATTTGGGTGAAATCTTGACAATGCTGGCAAAATACCCCTCTCCACCTGTTTTAGGCTTGTGCAGGCCTTTTGTCAAAACTGGAAGTAACCACACAATCCTTAAACAAGTGAAGAAAATGGAGAAAAGTGGCCAGTCAGCTCACCTTGCTGGTAGTAAGCCTGCATCAGGTTTTGGTCAATTTCACAGGAGCTTCTGAAAGTGCTACAGCATATCCCCTGAATAGGCTCACCACCTTCAGTAGTTTCCTCCAAAGTTCTGACTACAACCTGGAGCAGATACACCTCTTGACTGATATGGGAGTCAGCAGCCACCATTGACCAAAAGATCCTAGTTTGGGCAGTTTTCTCTATCATGATGGATTTTTGCACTTGAAAAGTAGCCTACCACCTGCCTCTTTGCTTTAAGTAGATAATTGCCTACCACCACTGCCACATGTCTCCTTTGGGATCCTTCAGTCCACAGAGGCCACCTTCATGGTATCTGCATCCTGTCTCTTGTTCTTTTTCCAGAGACTCAGAGATTCATTCATTGAACAGGCATGACATCATGTTGCTTGGTTGTGTTACATTCTTCCATTGGCCCTGTTGCAATATTCTTTCACACACACAAATAAGGCATCCACTTCCTTTTCCATTTCAAAATTTTGTCCTGTGTTCTATCTCAGGACACAGTGCTTCACCTTAAGCACTTGTATCTTCTTTTCTACCCAAGGAACCACCTTGTACTTGCAAATTCCTTAGACAGGTAAACAAATATGCTATAGATGTGATCAGTGCAGAACCTCGCTCGCCAACTATATCATTTGGTCCTACATACACATTTGAACTACTCTTGAGACTTCCATAGCAGACACCTGCAGAAAACATTCTGTTTACTGCTCTTTCAGAATTTCCTTTCTCATTACCTTCCAGAAATTGCGAGGAAAGTTTCTGGCACCAGCAAAGTTAGTGATTATCTACCTAGGGAGTAAGAAGTCCATCTTCCTTCGGTCAAAAAAAGAAAGTTCCAAAAAAGAAAACAAAAAAATGAAATAAAAATCCAACTACAAAATAGGTACCCAGTTTGAAAGAAAAGAGGAAGGTCATCACAAAGAGATAACACAACCCTAACTATGAGAAAGGATGCATTTGTGCCTTCTCAAGAATTCTCTTTAGCATACTTAACTCATGTGTGTGCTTACCTTCATACAATCTTTATTAACATGAAAGTGCACTGCAGTAAGCTCTCGCAGGCTCACACAGACTTTCATCAGTATACTCATGCTTATAGATGTTCTCTTGTATATGTTCACAGGGATGCATGCCTACACATTTCGAAACATGTTCACACTCAAACACAGTGAGAATCAAGCAGGTATACATGTGCTTTTATACTCAGATTGGTGTACATGCAAATCACTCTCACAGACATAAGCTCTTAGTTTTCTTGTGCAGTTAAAATGGGATACCTTCCATGCATGTCATCATGAGCATTTGCAGGAGTGATGGGATAAAAATGTAAGAATCCATATATAATAAAGTTGTTTTCTTCTTCAAAAGGTAAAAACTGCATACAAGTGTGCTTGTATTTTACGGGATACCATTAACCCCTATCTGCTACGGAGAATGAAGGCAAATGTTAAAATGAGTCTCTCACTACCAGATAAAAATGAACAGGTAGAATTCCATTGTATAATTTGTCTGTTCTGCATCTTTGATACTTCTCTGAGACTGACTTTCTATTTGAGGAAGTGCTTTGAGTTGCATTTATCTTTCTGTGTTTCTCTCAATCTGTCTTTATCTTCCCTCCTTCCCTCCCTCCTACCATCCCACCATTTCCCCAGACCTGAGCATTTTCCCAGACTGTTTCCCCATTCTTTCCCCAGACCAGATTACATGAGTAAAAATATACAAAAGATCATGTTCAAATAAAATATTTGAAGGGCCTTTCAAAGGTCTCAGACCCCAGGTAGATTCATATGGGAGAATATGGCCCTTCAGATTGTATAGCCCAAAGTTATGTAAATCTTATAAGTCACACACAACAATTGTGCCCAGAAACAAACCGCTAGCCAGTGGAGCACTTGCATTAAGGGAATTATATGTGCCCCATAGTTAATCTCAGATGTTTGGCTGTAGCAACAAACCATTTAACATTTTTTCAAATGTTTTTCAAAGGTAGTCTCACGTAAGTCATGTTACCATAGTTTGAAGGGAATGTTAACTGGACTGTGTGTTATCATTTCCAGATTCTTGAGGAGTAGGCACAATTGACACACAATTGATGCACTTAGGGCAGAAAAATGAAATGCACAGATATAGGATGGGTGACACCTGGCTGAACAAGAGTACATGTGAAAGGGATCTGGGAGTCCAAATAGGCCACAAATTGAACATGAGTCAACAGTGCAATGCAGCAACTAACAAGGCCTATGCGATTTTAGGCTGCATCAATAGAAGTATAGGGTCTAGATCAAGGGAAGTAATAATGCCACTCTATTCTGCTCTGTTCAGGCCCCACCTGGAATATTGTGTCCAATTCTGGGCACCACAATTTAAAAAGGACATTGAGAAACTGGAGCTTGTCCAAAGGAGGGTGACTAAAATGATGAAGGGTCTGGAAACCATGCCCTATGAGGAAAGAGTCAGGGAGCTGGGGATGTTTAGCCTGGAGAAGAGAAGGTTAAGAGGTGATATGATAGCCCTGTTTAAATTTTTGAAGGGATGCCATATTGAGGAAGGGGCAAGCTTGTTTTCTGCTGCTCCAGAGACTAGGACCCTGGTGGCGCAGTGGTTAAATGCCTGTACTGCAGCCATTCACTCAAAACCACAAGGTTGCGAGTTCAAGACCAGCAAAAGGGCCCAAGCTCGACTCAGGCTTGCATCCTTCCGAGGTCGCTAAAATGAGTACCCAGACTGTTGGGGGCAAATTAGCTTACTTGCTAATTAGCTTACTTGCTGTTCACCGCTATGATCTTTGGAATAGTGGTATATAAATAAAACAAATTAATTAATTATTATTAGGACCCAGAACAGTGGATACAAGCTACCGGAAAAGAGATTGCACTTCAACATTAGGAGGAAGTTCCTGACAATAAGGGCTGTTCAATAATAAGCCCTGTTCCTCTGAGAGTCAACCCAATGAGTTTCCATGACCAAGCAGGAATTCGAACTCCAGAATTGTAGCCCATCATTTAAACCATTACACCACACTGGCTCTCAGTTGGAGTGATACTCATCCAGAAAATGATAATGCTATGAAAAGTTAAGTCATTAACTCAACATTCAGATGTAAGGGAGTAGACAGGAACCAGCTATAGAAGGGTGGGATCCAGTGGAACGAAAAGGCGACAGTTCTCTGACATGATAGCAGCTTCCAGTGCTCCTTTAAAACTAACTCTCAGAAATCCTAATGCGAAACCCTGCTGATGGATGCAGGTTGGGGGTAGGGGAGAAGTTCCATCAGTAGATGTTTGGCTGCATCTCATTAATTGTTGCTTGTGGTATCTACATGCTAACTTTAGGAAATAACTGTTGCAGGTTTATTAAATTTTTCTTTTGGAATAAGAAAACTGAACAAAATTCAATAATAATAATTATTCATTATTTAATTAGTGATTCAGTTAATTATTAAATTAGAATTAACTTTGTGGATCAAGGATGAAGACATTCTGTGAAAAAGAAATGACATGCTTCATGACTGGCCAATCCTTGGAATAAAAATAACATCTATAGTTCATAGACTGTATCCTTAGGAGAAAAAGAGAGATTTGTCATTTGTACAGGTGTTCCTTAGTTAACAAAGTAGATGTGTTCTTGGGCATCACTTTTTTAATAGAAACTTTGGCTCCAGAGGCAGAAATAATATGGAAAAATATAGGTACAGTGGTGCCTCGGGTTACGAAAGTAATTCGTTCTGCGGCCGCTTTCGTAACCCGAAAAGCCTTCGTAAGCCGAATTGCCATAGGCGCTAATGGGGAAAAGCCGCATTTCGTGCGAAAAAGCGCCGAAAAGCACCAAAAATTTTCTTCGTAACCCGAAAAAACATTCGTAACCCGGAACAATGATTTCCAATGGGATTTTTTCGTATCCCGAAAATTTCGTAACCTGGGTATTTCGTATCCCGAGGTACCACTGTATACGTTTCTACACCAGAAAAAACTAGAATACAGTGGTACCTTGGGTTACGAAATTAATTCGTTCCGCCGCCGCTTTCGTAACCCGAAAAGCCTTCGCAAGCCGAAAACCCATAGGCGCTAATGGGGAAAGGCCGCGATTTCGTGTGAAATAGCGCCGAAAAGCACCAAAAAAATTTTCGTAACCCGAAAAAACGTTCGTAACCCGGAACAGTTATTTCCTATGGGATTTTTTCGTATCCCGGAAATTTCGTAACGTGGGTATTTCGTATCCCGGGGTACCACTGTATCTCAACATGTTTAAGCAAAGTTTTTATTTAAAACCAACAATATGCACATGTGAAATGAAACTACAAGGTCAGATAAGCCTTACATAAGTAAACAAAACAGTTTTCTAGATACCACTTGAGGGCTTCTTCCAAAATGCATCCAGAGATAACTTTTGCTTTCCCAAGTCTCCCCCTTTCTTCTATTCTGGTGGGATAACTGGTAATTCAGGCCTACCTATCCCCTCCTCCCTTCTCTGTTTTGGTGTTCATGCATCCTCAGTAATGGATTCTGGAGGCAGTTGATGTGTAGCTTGTCTGTGGTAGCCAGGCACCAGAGTAGAATCAGCTAGGATAGAATCTCATTCTTTTCCAGCCCAGGGGTTATTGCATTGTTTACCCATTGCTGCAACCCAGCAATGAAAGCCTGTGTTTTTCTAGCCCACCTTCACCATCCTGCTACTGCCAGTAGTGGATAAAAAAAAGACCTCCAGCTAGACAAAGGACAGCTAGGTATGGAGGGGGGAGCAGAGGGGGGCATAAAGACTTTGTGATAAGGAGCTTCTTTGTCAGAGGCTTTGTTGACTAAGGTAAGTCTGTATTGTCATGTTTATTGTATTCCACATTGTTCGTGTGTTCAGTTATTTTGTTGTTAAAGTATAAATAACTTTTGAAATCTCTTTCTTTAGGTACTTTTTTGTCGTTTGACAGATGAGCAGCACCAAGTTTACAAATGTTTTATTGATTCTAAGGAAGTTTATCAGATTCTCAATGGAGAAATGCAGGTCAGTCCACTGCACCCTATGACTTGACAGAAAAGATTCTGGCAGCACTTTAAAAAAGCCTGCACTGGTGAGACATTGGTCCAAAACACACTGCAGAAACAATCCAGTTTGAGATGGCTTTAACTGTACTGCGTCAGTGTTAGGGAATCCTGGGAATTGTAGTTTATTGTGGCACCAGAGCTCTCTGACAGAGAAAGCTAAATGTATCACAAAACTACAGTTCCAGAATGCCCTAGCACTGAGCCAGGGCAGTTAAAGCAGACTTAAACTGGATTATTTCTAAGTGTGTTTTGGGCCCTTGTTGTCTTTGCTACTTTAGGTGACCCAGAGTGAGATGAATGTACTCTTTAGGCCCTCTGTTGAATCCCAAGGGTGGCAAGGGTAGTGGTTATTGATCTTGCAAGCAGCCACAACTGAGATATATATAAGCAAAGGAGAGAAAGGAATTAGATGATCCTTGATCCAGTTCTAAAAGGCTGTTCATTCTTTAAGCCTCTTTTTGCCATTCCATTAGTATCGTTTCATCTCATCCTGCTTCATTTCTGTTGCTATTCAAGGGCAGACCTACCTACTTTCTCAAGTATGTGGCATATCTTCCCATCTTATAGCTTTTCTATTTTGTCCTCTCATAACTGAGGAGGAATGGGTGCAACAAATATACAGGGTGTCCACAGGTGCAGATGGTATCCATTC
The DNA here is from genome assembly GCF_019175285.1 of Sceloporus undulatus. Classification (NCBI taxonomy): domain Eukaryota; kingdom Metazoa; phylum Chordata; class Lepidosauria; order Squamata; family Phrynosomatidae; genus Sceloporus; species Sceloporus undulatus. The sequence continues at coordinate 145,575,072 of NC_056524.1, read as the reverse complement.
AAGAAGAAAGGAAGAAGAGTTGTTATTCCTCCTTCTTCTTTTTCTTCCAATGTATATTCCTGTAATTTGATTATTTTCCTATCTTTTTAGCTAGAGCACCAAGAGTACTAAAATTACAGGAGACCAATTCTTCTGCCATCAGCAAGAAGATTTACTATTAGAATCCAGCATTCAGCACATTAGGAAGCTTTCCATTGATAATTACATACTTTGGTCCAGGTTTTATCCTCAATATCAATTCCATAAATAATGGGATAATCCCATTAGACCCTGCACAAACTCTCCCTCCAACAGAAGGGTGAGAAGGAAATGGAACACCCTGCTCACTATTCTGAAAGCTTCTACTACTTTATTTTTTTCTCTCTCTTTCTCTCTTTGCACCCATCTGGCTCTTAGCGTAGGATAAGGAGATGTGTGAGGGAAATTCTTAAACAACTCCTTAATTTAAAAAAAAATGCCCTACAAAAGAGCCTACCCATCAGAGCTGTCTCTGCCAATTCATTTTGTCATGAGCTTCTCTTGGAAATCCCAGTATGCTCAAGATACATGCAAGAAAGTACCAATAGATTGGGCAGCTAAACTTTATAATGGACTCTTCTATGGATTGCTTATATTTTTAGTTAGAACTGTAGTATCCAGAATTGTTGTTTGTGTAAATCTGTGGCTAAAATTGAGAGATTTAACTAGAGCATTGGACCCTATTGAGCTACCTCTCCTTTTTTCCTAAGATACTTTAACAAAAACAAATGGCTGTTATTTGCTTCTCCCAAGAAGACTGCTAAACAGTCCACTTTCTATAAAAGCTATTCAGACCTTTTTGCAGTTGTAAAAATTATTTAGTTTATTCATGTTCTTTATGATATCAAGGAAGAATTGGGATTAGAAATCAGTTCTAGACCTTAAATACCTCAGCTACACAAACCAGTCAAAACATTCTGTATAGAAGCCATGAAGAAAACACCAGATGCTTTATACTGGGAGATTCAATAAAATTATGAATTTGGCAATATTCTCTGTACAGTAGTCTTCCCATATATTTTGCCTGTAGAAATGCCTGTAGAGGATTGAGGGGGGAAATGTTTTGCTATGTCTTCTGTTTAGATATTATCTGGATTGATTGCCCTGAGAAAGATCTGCAATCATCCAGACATCTTCTCTGGTGGTCCTAAGATTTTGAAGGGAGTACCTGATGAAGAGTTAAATGAAGAGGATTGTTTTGGATTCTGGAAACGTTCTGGGAAAATGATAGTTATAGAGTCTCTGCTGAAAATATGGCACAAGCAGGACCACAGAGTGCTCCTCTTTACTCAATCTAGGCAGGTAAGTCATCTAATACATGTTTGGTATCTACTGTGCCCTAAAGATGTAAAATAAACTCTGCTTTTCAAATTCTGCAAAGGATGCAGTTGTTTAAAGCCTTCCAAATGATATAGTATCCCATCCTTGCTGTCTCTTTCTCATCAGCATGCTGCTGTGTGTGTGTGTGTGTGCATATATATATATTGTGCAAATATATATATATTCTTCGTGGTCTCTGCAAATCATACAAATGGGTTGTACTGTGCCTGCACAGTGCTACTTGGAAAACTTCTAGAATCACTGGGCAAAGTTAACTTTGCAACTTTTTGGCGGTAGCTCCACCCATCCCTTATAAGCCCCCTGTGTTCCCACTCTTTGCCCAGTTCCTTCTTTCCGCCGCATTAGCTGCTTTAGGAACTTCGCTTCTGCTTCTCTTGCTTGTTTCACTGGAGTTTAGACTTCGGACCGTATTGAGCTTCTTTGTCAGAGGCTTTGTTGACTAAGGTAAGTCTGTATTGTCATGTTTATTGTATTCCACATTGTTCGTGCCCCTACTGTGTATTGTTGACCATTCTGTGCATCTTTCTGACCTTGCCTCTGTATTTTGATTCGGCTCACGATGTCCGCAGCACCGTTTAAAAGGTGTGACGTCTGTGGGGGTAAGATTCCCGGTCAAGACCCCCATTCTTCTTGCCTTCTGTGCCTCGGCGAAGCCCACAACACAGCTTGTGCCCTGTGTAAGTCGCTGACTTCTCAGGCCAGGAAGAACCACGACTCCCATCTGTTGGCTGCTCTCTACCAGAAGGCCTTTCAGCCCCAACCTCTCCGCTCCGCTTCAGCACCTGCTGCCTCGGAGTCGGTACCTGTGGCTGCTGATATCTGCGGCCCAGAGCTCCACCACTGAGCCAAGTATCACCGTCTCAGCCCCTGGAAAGGGTGATGGGACCGAGGGAGCATGCAAGGCGAGTTCTAGGTGTAAGTCCTCCAAGAAGGACAAGTCCAAATCTAAGGACTCGGGCTCCTCAAAGGACTTGGCCCATACTAAGGATAAGAGCTCCCTAGTGGAACTGAGCTCAAAATCCTCAAAAAAGAGGCACCAGCCTTTGGATACAGGAGTCTCAGGGCTCCTCGAAGAAGAAGAAGGCTCTGGATTCAGGAGACTCCTCCACTCAGGGCTCATCCCACAAGAAGGCCCATTTCAAGACACCTGACAGTTCCCCTCATAAGAAGTTTCACGCCAAGACAGCTCTCGGTCTTCTTCAAGGCATTTGGAAACCCCTTCAGTACCTATACAGGCTGAGTCGGTACCGTTGGAGCACAGCTCTCCCTGGGCTCGTTTGATGCCAGCATCAGCCCCGGCCTCTTCCCTGCCAGCTACTGTGGCCTTTCAGCAGTCTTCCGATGACAATGACGTCTCCACCTCTCAGTCACCTCGTCACCATTCCCTGATGCCGGTTCCTCGAGGCCGAGGTCCATCACCCTGAGGATTCGGACTACTTCTACGACAGTGAGACTGATAGGTACTTCCTTGCTGTCATTCGTGACGTCGTCCGCAGTCGGTTGGGACCGAAAACCACTGTGCCTCCAATGCCTAAGCCCACTTTGTCAACAGCAAAGTCTACTTCTTCCACAATACCACCAATTCAATCTGCTGTGTCACCAACGCACAAAACCACCCCTCCACCAACGCACAAGGCCACTCCTCCACCAATGGTACCGGCACCCGTGCTGGCTTCCAGGCCTCCCCCATCTGTAGCAGCCGCTACCCAGGCCCACCATTTTTCAACACAGGCTGTCCTCAACACCAACTCCGGTTCCGATGTTGAAGGTTCTCATGCATCCCAGATTGATTTTTGCTCTTCCAATGAGGTGGCCCCGCAATCTTCCCAAGAATTTTTCCAGTCGGGTGCTTCGTCTCCTACAGATGATATGCGTACATTTTCTAACAAGATCGCAAACACTCTTGACCTCCAGCTGTCCCATATCAAGGATGATGCCGCAGACCCAGTTGAGAAGAGGATCCATGGCAAGGTCCCAACACCTCCATCTATCCCACTTCTGCCGTTGCTAGAGAGGATTGCTAAATGCTCCTGGGACGCTCCTGCCTCGCTGTCTCCTGCTTCTAGGAAGATCGAGTCTCTCTATAGCAGTGCTTCTCAAATAGTGGGGCGGGCCCCCCAGGGGGGGCGCGAGGCTCCGTAAAGGGGGGCATTTTATAGAGAAATGATACTATTTACAGTCGCGTGGGGGGCGCGAAATGTTTTCTTCTTCCTAGGGGGGGGGGGCATGACAGAAAATAATTGAGAAGCACTGCTCTATAGGATCTCACCTTCCCAGTGTTCCTGGCTTTCCTCGCACCCGAAGCAGAACTCAGCGATCATCAAAGGTTCCCAGCAATCTTTCACTCCAAAGATGTTGACATCGCCTGCCGATCATGAGGCCAAGAAAGTAGTCAGCCTGGCCAAGAAGGCCTATTCTGCTTCAGTTGCTCAAGGTGGCCAATTATAACACATGCATGGGAGCCTACATCCAGTGCCTCATGGAGAAGATTTCTCCCATCATCCCTGATGTCCCTGATGACTGCCAGCGGGTCCTCACCGAAATTAGGGATGAAGCTCATTCCATTGGGGGCTGGCTTATCATCTCTGCTCGCCACTCCACGCATTGCTCGGCAAAGTCTATGGCGGCTGCCATTGCGTTTAGGAGACATGCCTGGTTCCGGTCATCGGACTTGAACCCGGGGTTGAAGTCCACCATCGAGGACATGGCCTTTGATGATGCTGGCCTGTTTAACAAGGAAACTGATGAGCGCCTCAATTTCAATTACAGAATGAAGGCGGCGGCCAGGAAGCATGGTATGTCCTCTCCCTCCACCAGGACCATCCTTACCAGCAGCAGGAACACCAGAGACAGAGCGACCCTTCCCAGTCTTCCTCTTCTTCTGGCCGGCGTTAGGCTCCTGCTTGGTACCTTAAAAACTGCCATCAGGATACCGACTAGGGAAAGAAGAGGTCTTGAAAGGTTCCTGCGTCCTCCGTTGCCCCTCCCAGCTCCTTTTGTGACATCCTTAGGCCCTTCTATAACATCTGGGCCTCTGTGACTTCCGACTGTTGGGTCCTTGACACAATCTGTAGGAGTTATGCCCTCAAGTTCGAAGAGATCCCACCAACTGGAGCTGTTGTTTCCACCACGCCCTCAGACACCCTTCTCGACGAAGTATGCACTCTTTTGACTAAGGGCGCAATCTCGCACATTGACCCCGCTGAAGCCCCTAGATGTTTCTTTTCTCGATACTTCACTGTCCCCAAGGCCGATGGGGACATTAGACCAATTCTAGACTTTAGATCCCTCAACTCCTATCTGGTCTACCATCGATTCTGTATGGTAACCCTTGCCTCTATCTTGCCCTTGCTGCATCAGGGACTGTGGTTTGCGACGATCGACTTGAAGGACGCCTATTTCCACATGGGGATTCGAGAGAGTCACTGGAGGTTCCTGACTTTGTCGTCAGTCCCAACATGTACCACTATAATGTTCTTCCCTTCGGCTTCTCCGTAGCTCTGAGGGTCTTAACCAAGTGTATGGCTCTGATGGTGGCCTTCCACCACCAGCAAGGCTCCGTACCTAGACAACTGGCTTCCCGCAGCCCCTTCCGTGGACGAGCTCCAAAGAGATGTCAAGTTCACCTTGTCGCTCCTGGCATCTCTCGGGCTCGTAGTAAACCTGGAAAAGTCTCACCTCATTCCGTCCAGGTGGATCAAGTTCATAGGCACCATCCTCAACTCGAAGATTGCATCGCCTATCTCCCTTGGGACCATTTCCTCGCTCTCTGCTCTTCTGTCAAGACCTGCCTCACGCACAGACAGGTCAGGGCCAGAGATATCTAGGTAGCCCTGGGACACATGGCTTCCATGACGTTCGTGACTCCGTGGGCAAGGCTTCAGTTTCGGCCCTTCCAGTCATGGTTCCTTTCGGCCATCAACCCACTGATGGACTCACCATCCAAGTGGCTCACTGTCCTAAGGCCAGTTGCCCGCTTCCTCCAATGGTAGCTCGACTCCCGGAACGTCTGCGTCGGCATGCCTTTTTCTCCTCCTCAGCCTCAAGTCACACTGATCACGGGCGTTTCCACATGTCAGGCCTCCTCATCAAGGACAAGTAGTCTCTGCACAGTCTCTCCACCTCAACACCCTTGAAATGTTGGCGGTGGAGAAAGCCTTGAGAGCTTTCGAGACTAGCCTCTCCGGCAAGGTGGTGCTATTATTGATGGGCAACAACACTGTCATGTACTACCTCAACAAACAAGGAGGCACCAGATCACAAACCCTGCTGGACATCACACTCCAGATTTGGGAATGGTGTATTCCAAGAGGGATTCTTCTCCAAGCAGTCCACTTGCCAGGGGAAGAGAACAACTTGGCCGACCAGCTCAGCAGATTTTCCAACGTCTCTCATGAGTGGAGGCTCCATCCCGAGATGGTCTGCGACCTCTTCAGTCGGTGGGGAAGCCCCAATATCGATCTTTTTGTGACCGCCCGCAACAGCCACTGTCCCCAGTTCTGCTCCCGGGCGCGCAACAAGAACTCCCTCGGAGACATGTTCAGCTTTGCATGGTCAGGAGAGATGCTCTACACCTTCCCTCCATTTCCACTGATCACCAGAATGATCTCCAAGATGACAAAGGACTGTTCGGCTGCCATCCTGATCACTCTCTGGTGGCCCAGACAGCCGTGGTTTCCGTCCCTGATCCACCTATCCAGAAGGGACTTTCTCCACCTCGAGTTCCATCCGGACCTATTCACTCTCCTGGACGGTCGGGTTCGACACCCAGACATCGACAGCCTGCCGTTGGTGGCATGGAGGATCCGTCCCTAGACTTGCTTCCTACTTCAGTATGGATGGTGATTTTGGCTGCCCAGAAACCAGCCACCAAGAAATCCTATGCTTCCAAGTGGAAGAAGTTCTTGGCCTTTCTCTCTGCGAGAGGCCTCTCTCCATCCCAAGTGATGACACCTGTGGTGCTGGAGTTTCTGATGGCACTTTTGGATTCGAGGCTGTCCCTCACTTCCATTAACTGCTATCTCTCTGCCATCTGTTCCCATTTCCAGTTTGATGGCAAACCTTCTTTTTTCAGGGACCCTCTTGTGAAGAGTTTCCTGAAAGGTTGCAACAACTTTCATCCTCCGGCTTCGATACCAATACCTGCTTGGAGCTTGGACGCTATGCCGTCTGCCTTGCAATCCAAGCCCTTTGAACCCATGGCCACAACTGACTTGAGATTCTTGACGTGCAAGACAACCTTCCTTGTGGCCATCACCTCTGCCCACTGTGCGGGCAAACTCTGTGCCTTGTGGAGGGACCAGCCTCTCTTAAGGTTCCATAAGGATAAAGTTCTCCTCCATACCGACATCAAGCATTACAGGCTGGACACCAGGGCCAAACGGGATGCAGCCTTTGGGAGGGCAGTGTTGGTTTCAGGTTTACATTGATTGCACTGCATTCCATTGTTTACATGTTCTTGATATGTATGTCTTTTGCCAGAATTGGCTTGTTTACAGCATTCTCATAGTTTACATAGGTCTTGCATGACCTAATGTGTTTTTTATGCACCTTTCACTTAAACGAGTTTAAGTACTGTTTTTTGAAGTACAGAATACAATTGACACAGTTCTTGGGTTAATAATTTTATTGTGTAATAAATACAGCTTGTTTGAACCTTACTTTGGTGTCATGACACTCCCTCCACCACTGACCTAAGCTCGTCAGTCTCATCTCATTTGTATGATTCGCAGAGACCATGAAGAAGAAGGACAGGTTGCATACCTGTAACAGTATTTCTTCAAGTGGTCATCTGCGAATACATACAAATCCCGCCCGTTCTCCCCTCAGTGTCCTGCTCTTCATTGGCTCATTCTCATGTTGCTCACGCAGCGTACATTTCGGAACTGGGGAAAGAGCAGGAATGCAGGGGGCTTAAAAGGGATGGGCAGAGCTACCGCCAAAAAGTTGCAAAGTTGACCTTGCCCAGTGATTCTGGAAGTTTTCCAAGCAGCAGTGCGCAGGTGCAGTACAAACCCATTTGTATGTATTCGCAGATGACCACTCGAAGAAATACTGTTAAAGGTATGCAACCTGTCCATATATTACTCTAACTTGTTGTTCTAGTAAAAAGCATTCCTTTCCTTTGCTACATTTTACAGTGATTATTGATAAGATGGGTTTTAATATTTTTTATTCTTCACTATGAATTAGTGGATCTTTCCAGGTGCTGCAGATGTATACTAATTAGGATTGTGTACGTCAAGTCATTTCCAATTTATGGCAACTCTAATTCAAACCTATAGCAGGATTTTCCTGGCAAGATTTGTTCGAGGGTGGGGGTTGCCTTTGCCTTCCTCTGAAGTTGAGTGAGTGTACAGTAACTTGTCCAAGGTCACCCAAAACATTTCCATGATTGAACAAGGATATGAAGCCTGATCTCCAGCATTGTAGTCCAGCACTTGAGCCACTGTGCTGTGCTGGCTCTCTGATTAGGATTACTTCCCATTTTATATTTGGAATGGATGAACATATCTTTCAGGTTTTGAGGAGTATGTGTGAAGTTAAAGTGAAAGCAAACAGTTGCTTTTTTAAAAAGTAGCAGTCAGAAAAGCACTTATAATATTTGCCAAGAGTACTTATCATACTGTACCACAATCTTCTCATTGACATCTAGCTTTAACCCAGAAGTGATACCCATTTTTTGGAATGCCCTCCACATGCTATCCAGTGTTCAACAGTAAAAAAAAATCTGGAAAAAATAGACAGATTTATATTGGGCTTATTTAAGATTTTTGAGTTCTGAGAGCTCTTTCAAATTTGAATTGTTTCAGTTAATGGGATTTGGGTACTTTAATATATATTTTATATTTCCAATTCTTACTGTGAAAGTAGCCTTGTCTGTATACAGTCCTTCCACATTCTCGTGTTTAACTTCTGCAGTTTCAACTACTGTATTTGTGAGTATTCAATTTAACATCTGCAATATTCAGTTGTTTATGAGTTTGTCCAAAGGAAGGCAGAAAGAAGGGATGAGAGAGAGAGAAGATGAGCTCCTTCCCTTTCCTTCACTGCACCTAGCACCTCCATGTGTGCCCTGGCCATGGTGAAAAGCGATAGGAAGAGCAAACAGGGACCACAGCAGCAGCAGAGCCCAATAGAGGACAGGGAGGGAAGGGGATCTAGGCCCTATGCACCCCTCATGCCTGCCTGCTTCAATCCCTGACCACCCACCCAGGCTCCTTTCCTCTGCTGTGCCTCATGCTTTCCAAGTGCACCCCAACCACTGGGGAAAGAGGAAGGGAGGGTGGAGAAAGAGGCAGGGATAGCAAGTGAGCAGGCAAGTTTTATAAAGTTTTTCAGGGTATTATGGTGAGCCATCTATAAATTGATTAAATAGATAAAATATCTATTTTAATTTGATGCTCTTCACCAAATTGTTTTCTTAATCCACTTTCCCCCATGCTGCAGATGCTGCACATCCTTGAGGCATTTCTGAAGCAAAGAAGCTATTCCTACCTCAAAATGGATGGTACCACAACAGTTGCATCAAGGCAGCCCCTTATCACAAGATACAATGAGGTAAGAACTTGTTATCAGGTAATGGTTTTGCATCCTCATTTGAGAATCATGGGTTTGATTTGAATCATGTTATGTAGTTTTGCAAGGATTGACCCACGCTATTAACTATTATCTGAAGTTGTAGAAAGATTTCTTAGGTAAAATATTTGAAACCTGCTTCAAATGAGAGTTGTTTTAGGGAAGAATTTTCTCTGAATAACGCAGCACAGGCCCTATTCAGATCACATTCTTACTTTGTGTTTTAAATACTCTATTAAATTTCTTTAAACATTCAAAATACAAATATTTGGAAATACAGTAAAACAGATGTTGGGTAGTAAATTGCAAGGACATTAGATTTAATGGCTTTACAGAAGTCATACCAAGATTTCACAATGTCATCATGTTTGTATTCATTATTAGACTTTAATTCTAAGATAATAAATGTGTCTCCTTTTCTGTTTGTCTATGTATGTGTTTGCATTTGTGTGTGTACTATTCCACACTTATCCACATATCCATAGACCCACACAAATGTATGAATCATCTTTGTACATCTTTTATAGGTTCCCATATGTCTTCAGAAGAGACTTATTGCCTTTGTGCTGGTTGGAATGATAAATTTAAACCACCTCATAATATTTGTTCTTTTTGAGAGTAACATTCATTTTCAGCCACTTTATCATCTTTGAATCATAGAGTTGGAAGAGACCGCAAGGGCCATCCAGTCCAAACCCCTGCCATACAGGAAATCTAAATCAAAGCATCCCCGGCAGATGGCCATCCAGCCTCTGTTTAAAGACCTCCAAGGAGGGAGACTCCACTACACTCTGAGGGAGTGTGTTCCACTGTTGAACATTCCTTACTCTCAGGAAGTTCTTCCTAATGTTGAGGTGGAATCTCTTTTCCTGGAGCTTGAATCCATTGCTCCGGGTCCTAGTCTCTGGAGCAGCAGAAAACAAGCTTGCTCCCTCCTTCAAGTGCAGTATTTAAACAGGGCTATCATATCACCCCTTATCCTTCTCTTCTCCAGGCTAAACATCCCCAGCTCCCTAAGTCTTCCCTCATAGGGCATGGTTTCCAGACCCTTCACCATTTTAGTCACCCTCCTTTGGACACGCTCCAGTTTTTCAACATCCTTTTTAAATTGTGGTGCCCAGAACTGGACACAAAATTCCAGGTGGGCCCTGACCAGAGCAGAATAGAGTGGCTATTACTTCCCTTGATCTAGACCAGGGGTAGGCAACTTTTTTGAGCCGGGGGCCGGGTTGCTGTCCCTCAGACAACTGGGGGGCCGAAGCCAAAAAATTAAAAATTAATTTTTTTAAAAAAAATTAAATATATAAATAAACCAGGACAAATGTAGGACAAAATTTTCAAATGGAAGACACTTTTTAAAAAAAAATGAAGGACACGCGAAAAAAATTGCTGATTTTTTAAAAAATGTTAATATAAATGCATGTTTCTGAGGCTTCTATAGACAATTTCCACCCAAAGGCCCCGGCAGCAATGGGCGGCAGGACTCGGCTGGGGCCGGTCCCAAGGCCTTGCCGGGCCACAGGTTGCCTACCCCTGATCTAGACACTATACTTCTATTGATGCAGCCTAAAATTGCATTGGCCTTGTTAGCTGCCTCATCGCACTGTTGACTCATGTTCAATTTGTGGTCTACTTGGACTCCTAGATCCCTTTCACATGTAGTTTCATTCAGCCAGGTGTCCCCCATCCTATATCTGTACATTTCATTTTTCTGCCCTAAGTGCAGTACCTTACATTTCTCCGTGTTGCAATTCATTTTGTTAGCCTTGGCCCAGCTTTCCAATCTTATCAAGGCCATTTTGAATCTTGATCCTGTCCTCTGGGGTATTAGCTGATACTCCTAATTTGGTGTCATCTGTAAATTTGATAAATATGCCCCCTATTCTGTCATCCAAGTCATTGATAAAGATGTTGAATAGCACTGGGCCCAGGACAGAGCCCTGTGGGACCCCACTGATCACTTCTCTCCAGGATAAAAAGGAGCCATTGTTGAGCATCCTTTGGGTTTGGCCTGTCAACCAATTACAAATCCATGTAACAGTTACCTTCTTTTTCGTGGGCTCTGCGAAGCACACAAATGGGTTATTCTGCTCCTGCCCAGCATTTCCAGATCCTACTGGAATCACTAGGGAAGACTTTTTGGCAGTAGTTCCACCCACCCTCTATATAGGCAGGAGGTCTACCCACCCTTTCTCAGTTCCTTTTGTCCACTGTGTGGGAAGCTTAGGAACCTCGCTCAGGAATTGCTCCTTCCTTAGCTTTTGCTTTTATCTACTGCCTTTTGCTCCCACTTCGTTTTGCCTGACCACTCTTTTGGATTGGATTGGATTGGATTTTGGACTCTGACTAACGGTAACAACTCGGACTCCTCAACCATTCTCTCTCTTCTCCCCTGGCTTGTTGAAAAATATCTACTCATTCTTTTAAGAAGTGCTCCGATTGTGGGACCAACATCCAGGCACTCAACCAACGCTCTCTGTGCCTCCTCTGCCTGGGTGAGGGTCACGTCCCTGCTTCCTGCCCTCAAAGCATGGCCTTTACTCCACAGGTCAGAAAAAACAGGGAAATGCTCTTGAGATCCATGCTCTACGCACAAATTTTGAGGCCTCTTGCTTCCTCCAGAGCCTCTGCCAAGGCTACCTCCGCTAAGGGCAAGCTCTCATCTCTGGCTTCTGGGGTCCTTGCCAAGGCTACTGCTGCCGAGGGCACTACCCCTTTGTTTCCTCCAAGGGTCCCTGCCAAAGCTACCACAGTTGAGGGCAAACCCCATATGGATGTCTCTGGGTCCCAAACCCCAGACAAACTGAGGTCCATGAACCAGGATGTGGCTGGCCACCCATCCTCATCGAAGAAGAGTAAGTCTTCTGAGTCCTCCAAATCAGACAAAAAGAAGCACAAGTCCAGGGACTCATCCCACAAAAAAGCCTCGCCTTTTTGCGGACTCTGGCACCAACCGCCAGTCCCACACCCAACGTGCCACCCCAGCCAGCCGACACTGACCTGGCTTTGGTACCGTGTGCCAAACCAGCACCTCTCACCAAGACGTCTCCTGGTCCCGACTCTCGGGCCCAACCTTTTTACATTCCCTTGCCAAGCCCTACCAACTCTCGGAGGGCGAAGAGGAAGCTTCCCCTCTCACCCATGCAGTGATCCCAGACCGACTCTCCCAAATGTTGGAGGTCATAAATTTAGAGGATGAACAAGATTACGACACAGCTTCTGTCATTGCTGAATACCCTAGATGGGATGTCATCTTTGATCAAGCTACGGGATTGTGCTTCCTGCCTCTTGATCCATATGAAGTGCGTGGTGGCCGGTTCATCTCAACCTTCCAACTGGTTGAACCCACCTTGCCTCCACCAAGGTCAACTGCTGGATCCATTCTTCGGTCGCACCTCTCCTCCGTCTCTCGAGCGGAAACGTCCCATCCCATGCAGTCAACCTCTGCTGTCTCCTTGCAAGTCAGCCCTTCCCTCCCTGTACCGATAGCCTCTCAGGCCCTCTCAGCCCGGACCAGGACCAGGTCACTCTCCGCTGAATCCGCAGACTGCTCCATCTCGGATTATACCCGACTTCTCCAGCCACGATCCTTGGTGCTCCTTGAGACTCCCTCCTTCTCCGACAACATCTTCTCTTTTTCTGAGCAGATGATCCGGATGGGCAAAGCTTTGAACATCGAGGTCCTCCGTGCAGACTCTCAAGCTCAATTTGTCTGCCAGTTCGTTCTCCTCTCCGGGGAGATGAATGGCTTACAAGGTGATCCACCTTTGGATGCACCAGTTCCAGATTTGAAGGGTGAGCCCGAGAAGGGTGGTCGACCTGGTACCGCCTTGCTTGTTGATGTAATACATCACGATTGTGTTATCCATGAGGAGGAGGACGACCTGGTTCCGCAGGCAGGTTTCGAAGGCTTTGAGTGTCTTTTGAACTGCTAGCATCTCGTTGATGTGCAATTGGCGCTCTTTTGGGGACCATTTGCTGTGGACAGAGAGATCGTTGAGATGGGCTCCCCAGCCCATGTTTGATGCATCTGTGGTCAGTGAAGGCTGAGGTTGTGGTGGGAGGAAGGGGATGCCCACCAAGACATTGAGCCACCAGCGGAGGGAGCAGGTGACAGACCTTGGCACGGTGAAGTCTGTCCCTGCTGCTGTTTCTCATCATCCCTGATAATAGAGAGAGATTCAAATCTATTCTGTAGCTGCAAACTCACTTAATGTTCCCTGGTTTTCCTATTTCTGTGTGTGACCTTCCTCCAACTATCTACTTCTGTTGTATGTGAAGTGACCTCCTCCATCCCAGCAACTTCCTTTGTGTGTTTCCCGTTCAGGACCGTCTGGTCCATTCTGTTCAGGAAAACCTCATACTCCCTATGATGCTGAAGTGTAGCTACCTGGGCCTCCAGCTGCTGTACTTTCTCTTCTAAGAAGGCTACCAACTTGCACTTAGTGCATGTGAAGTTTCCCACAGGTGTTGCAGGTGACTGCAGCAGGTCCTTCAGTGTTCATACTGAGAAGTCTTAAGGAGGCACTGAAACAAGACTGTGGGCTTCTCCTGTTAAACACCCATGTAAAGAACCCCTGCTGGTTTGGCCTTTGTCCCCAAGCTCTGTTAAAGAGCTCAATCAACTGGGACTATAGTTATGTAAAGAGCTCCGGGCTAATAGCTCCTTCCAGAGGCAAGTCTCTGACTCACTTCCTCTAAATACAAGTCCCCACAAGCCCCTTAAGGAAAAAAAGTTTAGTGAAATATTGAAAATTTAAAGGAGCCCCTCTCCAACACTGTTCCCAGCCCCCCTCCTCTGTACTTTAAAACTTCCTTGACTATAAAAAAAAAAAAGAAGGAAATCTCTGCTAAGAGCTCTTTAGAATGAGGCTTCTAGCTCCTCCTCTTAGTGACCCATTGAAATGGGTCACAATTTGAAAAGTTTGAAAACTCACCCCAGCAAAATGAACACAGAGAACTAACCTTCCTTTTCTTTCCAAGAGAATGGTCTGGAAATCCTCTGCTTATTTTATCGGAGTAACTTGCCCATATTGTTATTTTTTCTGTTGTTGAAGGGAAAATGTTATTTTCTTCCAGTTCTTCACATTTCCAGTTTAATTGCTATCCAACAGAAAGTAAGGAAGTCTTGTTATAGGTAGACCTAGTGTTGGAATCATTAGTATGGTCTGCTTCTGCTTTATTTTGCTTTTACACAGATCTGTTCCCACAGTTTTTTTTTACTATAGTATGCTCCTATGTGTTTTTATTTTTCTCTATGAGAAAACAGCAGCAACTGTTAAAAAAAACCTGACAAAACTGTCCTGGAATTAAGTCTGTATGTATCCATATACAGTGGGGCCTCCGCATACGCGGACTTTTTTATAAGCGGCTTTGAGTGTACGCGCTCAAGCCGCTGGGCGCGCGCGGGGCAAAAGGGGCGGCGTGTCCCATTGAGTTGAATGGGCCCGTGCGCGCCCCGCGCACCTCCGCACCGCCGTGCACAAACCCCATTGTTTACAATGGGGCTCGAGCATAGGCGGAAATTGCCATACGCGGTGGGATCCGGAACGGATCCCCCGCATATGGCGAGGTTCCACTGTACATTATCCATATGATAAAACAAATAATTAACAATATTTACAGGAAGTAATACAAAATGTAATAATAATTATTATGTGCACATTTTCTGGAACAATAACAATTACAACCCTCCCATCCTTTTTTGAAAAGACATTGAAAAATTCAATATTATTACAAGGCTAGTGCACCCATATCATACGCGGGTTCGAGCATACGCTCAAATCTGTAGAGAGCTGCGGGGGGCGCATGGGGTACAAAGGGTGGCACATCCCATTGGAATGAATGGGGTGCGTGCCCATGGCGCGCGTGTGCACGCCGCCGCTGCATGCACTATTTGGCTTACAGGGGGGTCCAGAACGGATCCCTGCGTATGCCAAGGGCGCACTGTACAGTGTAATCTGTGAACCTTATAAGAAGCTAAAGCAACAAACAATTGCAACCAAGTAATCTCATGAAAAAGTAATATGAAAAAAGTGAGCCCAGGTGATAACACTGATGATAAAAAAGTCCTTTTGAGTACTAAATAGCTATAAATGTAGGTGGCATTGTTCTCCTAACTTCATAATAATCAGCCAAATTGGAGAGGGATGTCATCCGAAGGCTGAACTGCAATCTTGGACGTAAGTGTATTATGTGAATTGGTGTGTGTCTTCACACATTTGCATTGATGGTTAATTGTCTTCACTTTCCTGTACAAATCTGCATTTATGCATCCTCCCTCTGCCGAAAATGCACAGCCATCTGAATCCATGTAAAGTAGAAACACGTCCACATGTGTGATAATGTGCATGTCTGCGGATTTCTGCTAATGTTCTGGTAATAACCATGAAGCCTTTTCCCATGAAATTTAAGGATATTTTGGAGGGAGGGGATTGCAAAAAGCCTGAACTCTTGTGAATCGTTTGTGGCCTGATCACATTCTATTGTGGAATGAGGAGTATTTTAATTGTAAAGCCAAGCCTCTTGTTTAATGCAGAAAGTTATGGCCTTTAACAATAGCAAATAGAAATGAATGTGAAGCGTCCTCAGTAGAGTTATTTTCAATGACAAATAGAAATAAAAATGAGGTCTTCTTATTAAATAACAATAATACTATTAAGTATCCATAGATGGCAAGGCCAGCGGAATTTCTACTTTCATGGCAGGCTTTCTCAGATTACCATAGTTATCGGAAAAACAGTTAACATATTTCCAAAAATAAATTATTAACTGAAATTCTTTTTGTTAAAATTCTTACCTGTGTGTTGACTTCTCCATAGTGTAGCCATGCAGTGAATAGCAAGTGCAAGTAACAACTGATTATAAGGTTTAAATAGCTCCTTTGAAGAGTCAATGTTAATGAGACCAGGCAAGAAATAGATGGATGAGTGGGGAGAGGCTAATAGATAAGGGCTGGAGTTAAAGTTGCTAAATTACAAAAAAAACTAAAAAGATCAATTTTATAATCCAGACCTTTGGATTGAGTGGAGTCCAGTTCAAAAATCCATCTTCCTTCCTGTTTTAATAGCATGTGGCTTATGTCTTGATGGATTCTGGGGTTTATTAACTCAAGACCACAGAAAATAAAAGAGTTTTGATGGAAGTTTTACTGATTGAAAATGTTCATAAATGGGAGAGTCTGTAGGTTTTTAAAAAAATTACTTCAGTGTTCAATTATATAATGTTTTTAAGATTGTGATCTTTGCCTTATATAAACTTTCTGACATGGGCAAATGGTAGCATGTATGACATTTGAGGTCTGGCAGATAAAAAAAAAGATTTCATCTTAAACTGGTGTTGTGTATGTAGCAGGATCTACAAACACTTTGTTATTTGTGCTTTGTGAGCAGGCATGCAATTTCTGACTTAAAATGCCTGGTAAGAAGAGGTTTTAATCTCGGTTTTCTAAAGATATCTGCTTGTACTAATTGATCGTTTATTTATGGTATTTATACTCCGCCCTTCAGCCCTAAAGGCTATCAGAGCGGCTTACAATTATTATTTTTAATTAGATGGTTCCCTGCCCTCAGGCTTACAATCTAAAAGACATGACACAAAAAGAGAAGGGAGTGGTGGTGGGAAAGAGGATGAGGTCCAGTGGTTATTCTATCTCTCTGAGGCCTGGACCAAGGCAGATGGACTGGAGGGAGGGCTCTTCTTCTTCAGGCTAGCCCTGGTGGAGCTGGGTTTGCAGTACAATGGTATCCTATTGGAGGTGAAGATTCCCAGCCTGATACAATGTTTAGGATGTGCCATGGTATGAGTATGGACTAAATACCATAGTCCAATATATGTGGGAATCATTGTTATGATTCTTGTGAAAAAATAAGGACTTGCAGTTTACCTGCATTGCTCAGACTAAAGCTTCTGATAATACTCTATATGTGTAACCTCTCTTAGCTATACTGGAAATTAGATTAATGAAATCTTTCTTGAACAGCAGTTAATTATTAGATTTCTGGATTTAGCTGAGTTTAACTGGAGTCATATACTGTCTTTTTATACATCGGATATTATTCTCCCTTACTTTGTCTTCATTGGGAGTTTCAATCAAATTACTCTCAGTTGCACTTCATTATTCTCCTGCCTACATACTATTTAGTGCCTCCGCTTACTACCGTTTTACACATTGTGGAAGCCTTTACTTTTGATGATTCAGTGATTTGAATTATCATAATCTCTGAAAATGTTAGTGGCATCACTGTTTGGCCCCATACTTCTGGTATACTACTAAAGTAGGTAATATGATGCAGTTACATCCAAATATATTTTATTTACCCCACTTGTTCTTTGAACTGTATAACTGAGGGGTTTTTTAGCTCAATATATGTCTGTCTGTATCTTTATCTTCTCAGTCTCTAGATTACTTGACTTTATCTTCACTGAAAGCAAAGAATGGCAAAGAAAGGATGATAATGTATCTGGTGATAGATGCTTTGTCAGTTTTTTCCACACCAACATTAAAGGTTTAAAAAAATGATTTTTCACTTTAAATTTATTCTGCCACTTTTATGTTTAGAAAGGTAAGATCTCAATCCCTGGCTAGCCTGATATAGGAGGATATAACTAAGGCATGTATCACCACGGCTGGATCAGACATCTCTAGGAATGCATGCAGGTGGTGCTTTCATTGTCCAGATGGAATTTTTGGCACCTGAGCATCTAGGCTCTGGACTTGAACCCCGGGTATACACACAAGCTGTAAAGATTTCTTTGGGGAAATGTAGCTCCCTCCAGCACAAGTTAAATCCCTATTTCCTCATATACCTTTCAAGTGACTAGGATCTACTGCTCATTTGTCTACATTAAGTTTCAGTTGTTTGCTCATGTGGTCCATTATCTCATGATAGGCATCAGTCCATAACCACAGGGAAGCTTGTAGTCAGGGGCTTTGCAGGTGGACCTGGAACAGGTATTAGAGTCTGCTTTTGCTTCAGACCTCAGTCACATGATGCAATCAGAGCTGTGAAACCACCTGAATGCAACTCCTCACTGTCTTGCATGCTGTTTTTCTGTCTAGCAAGTTGACTGACAACTTATACTGTTGAATTGTGCAGACTGCTTCTGGTGTGTGGTGATCTCCTTTTGTCCACAAAGCATTTATTTTCTTTTTTCACTGGAATCATTCTGATTCTCCTCTTCAACACTCTGTTCAGCTCTCCATGATAAGATGGTTTCTTTCTAGAACAAGTGTTTTAGCTCCTGTACTGGATTTACCCAGATATTGTTGGGGGAAAAACAATCTTTTTGCCAGGTCAGAATTTTGTCTGCACTCAATGAAAGCCAATTTCCTATGACTCAAGTGAACTTTTTTGCCTCTGATGACTATAACACA
>NC_056524.1:145545055-145551759 GCF_019175285.1 Sceloporus undulatus | reverse complement strand
TTCCTATGACTCAAGTGAACTTTTTTGCCTCTGATGACTATAACACAGTGAAATGAGACCAAGGAGGAGAGTGCATGCAAGTCTTCTCTTCTGTTCAGTCTCCATAATCAGTTCCAAAGTAGCTTACTGGTATTTCTCCAGCTTCTCCCTCAGGCAGTGGCAGGGATGGAATGGATTTTAAACCTCCCCAGGATGCAGAGACATGGATGCTTGTTGTCTTTGTTTTACTTCAGATCCATTTCAGTTGTGTGCAGCAGGAGATAAGAAGATGGACTTTTCCTGAAACTATAGGTTTACTTAGAATGAAGTCATCCAAAAATGGGCTTAAGGGACTACAATTAGAATGTTGCTGGTAGTCAATCTGTGTCCTGAACAAAAAGTTCAGGAGGATCAGTTGAACATCATCTGCTGTACTCATGGAAGGGAAGATGTGCTTGCTTATGTGTCCCTGGGAGACTTTAAAAGGCATCTGCATTAGTGCTTTAGACATGGACTTCTGCATAGATGCTATCTTTTCATATCTATCCTCTTAGAATTCTATTTTGCAATCAAGTGCAGTATCCCCTGGGATCTCTGATGAAATCTCTGTTCAGATTTTATTAGATGGGCCAGCAAATGTGAGGGAACCTTTTGAATGGTTTTATTTTTAGGCTGCTCTTACTACTCACCTTTGTTTCAGAGTAGTTTGCTGAATAAACAAGCCAGAGATTTTTCTGGGCTTTGATTCAAATGTCATAGCAATATGAAGTTTAAATGAACCAGAGTGCTTTAAAACACAAACAACAACAACCCATGCCGTTTGAAAATTTCCTAAAGGCTTTGCACTTATATATTTACAGGATACATCCATATTCGTATTCCTCCTTACTACTCGAGTTGGTGGACTTGGTGTTAACTTGACAGGTGCAGACAGAGTGATTATCTATGATCCTGACTGGAATCCCAGCACAGATACCCAGGTACATTTTGTGGGAAAGAACCATAAATCTGAGATGGACCTTAATAAGTAATCTGATCCAACATCTTCCTTGAGACAGGTTGGCAGATAAATAGAATTATAGAATCATAAATTTCCCAGCAGTGGAGGAGGGTAGTCTGGAATGGGTTATTCCTTGCTGCTCCAGTAGGCAGGGCCAACCAGTAAGATCTTTAGGACATGTAGGAATACACAACTAAAATGTTCCTGAAAGATGCCCATCTACTCTTCTGTTTCAAGATCTCCTCCTGCACCTGCCAAGGCAGTCCATTCCAATGTTGAAGATTTGTTACAATAAAAGGTAAATCTCTGTTCTTGTAATTTGAACCCATTGGTTTGTGTTGTAGCCTCTGGAGCAGCAGAAAATAAACTTGATTCATCTTCTATATGACATCCCTTCAAACATTAAAAGATGGCTCTCATGGTGCCTTTCAGTTTTCTCCAAGCTAAACCTACCCAACTCCCTAAGACCTCTAAATTGTTAGTTTTGGCCCAAGAAAATAAATTTCATCTGGGATAAATGTAACGTACTAAATCTAGACAAGAAAAATGAAATGCAAAAATATAGGCCAGGTAACACCTGGCCTGAAAGCAGGACATGTGAAGCTAAACATAAACATGAATTAATGGTGTGATGTGATGGTGAAAACCCCAATGCAATTCTAGGCTAGATAAGCTTTTTTGCCATCACATCACACTGTTGATGTCTTGCCTTTCTTCAAAGGAAAATGTGAAGATACATTACAGCAAGGTATGGAGCTTTGAACATTATGGTATGCTGTCAAGAGTTTAATAGCATACTGATATTATTAACAGCTAAATTACATATTGCATTAAAAGCATTTTAACTGATGTGATTAGATGTATTTTGCTTTAGAACTGGGTAGGCAAAGTTCAGTCTTGGGATCACATGGCACCTCCAGACTGTTTTTGTTGCCCCTAATCCCATCTGAATTCTTGGACTACTGTTTTACGGATAAAAAAAAAAGGGGGGGGTGAATTGCCTCTCCTGAAAGCCTCTGGAAGCAGCAGTTCACAGTAGGTGATTAAAATCTCATTTTTCAAACATTAACTAGATGTTAGACTCAAAGTTAACTAGGTTTAGAGATTTCTTTTGTTGGGTATGTTCTGTCTATTTATTTTTGGAAATCTCTAGAAAATAATTTCCTAAATTTGCTGTAGTTTCTCTCCCCCCCCCCCCCCCCCAGTTTAGAACAATCATACGCAGGAGGTCTTGTAAGAGGAAGACATGGTTATAGAATAGATAGGGCAGATATGAATTCTTTCCTCCTTCATTATTCCTATATGGTAGATGAGTTCCCTAGACAGCTTTATGATTTCAGACAGGAAGTATTGAGAAGCCATTTTCAACAGGAAAACAGCATGTTTGGAGGGTCTATCCTACTTACCCCTATGGTTTCAGTCCAGACTGGGTTCTACACCTGCTGTTTCTAAATAGAATGGAGTGTGTGCATGTATGGCCAGATCTACTCATCCCTGTTAAAATGTGTATACATTAGGAAAGCTATTCACCATTCTATTTGCATCATATATTTGTATTCTAGGCTCGAGAACGTGCATGGAGAATAGGCCAAACAAAAGAAGTTACCGTGTACAGACTTCTTACTGCAGGTACTATTGAAGAAAAGATTTACCACAGGTGAGTGAGACAATGAGGTGATGATACACTAGTGTTTTACCATATGAAACACTCAGAAGCGGGACATATTTATTACATTTGAATCCTCTATTTTTCATGTTGGAACTTAAGGCAGTGCACATAAGGTTCTCATGCAGACTCTCATCCAGGTACTGATCCAAACATACACCTGCTTCTTTTCAACCACCTTACTGTATCATGTATTTTCAGACCATATCATCAAATTAACTGAATGCTATCTGGAAGGAGAAGTTGGGGTTCCATTAGGTCTGCACCTTTTGTGACATCAAGTGTTATGGATATTAGTAAAAAGTGGGCCCTTCTTAAATGAATATGAAAAGAGGAAATTGGCCTACTAAAACCTCAAAGCTTTTAGTAAATATTTGAAAGTAGCAAGTAGGAGTAGGGGTAAGAAGGCACGTGATACAAGGGGTTTCCCACATGGGGAAGAAAAAAGATTCCTTTACTCTTTCCAGTTCTCAAGTTACACACATAGTATGTATGTGTGTACATACATGTTCTGGTTTGTGCTTCCTTTCAGACCCAAATGTGAGCTATTAAGCACTATATGTAGGAGTATTTTTCTTTCTTCTGTACAGGTTCTCTTCTGATACATGACGACTCTTGTTCTTCTTGCAGTTCTCCTATTTAAGATCTGAAGAGATACTGCAAAAAAAGAGTAGGTCCCACTTAGATACATTAACACAGACACAACCCCACACAGCTTCTTCCATTTGCCAGTCCCTGCAGTGCTCTTCTGCTAATAGGAGGGGGGACACCTGGCTGAATGAAACTACACGTGAAAGAGATCTGGGAGTCCAAGTAGACCACAAGTTGAACATGAGTCAACAGTGCGACGCAGCAGCTAAAAAGGCCAATGCAATTTTAGGCTGCATCAATAAAAGTATAGTGTCTAGATCAAGGGAAGTAATAGTGCCACTATATTTTGCTCTGGTCAGGCCCCACCTAGAATATTGTGTCCAGTTCTGGGCACCACAATTTTAAAAGGATGTAGAGAAACTGGAGCATGTCCAAAGGAGGGCGACCAAAATGGTGAAGGGTCTGGAAACCATGCCCTATAAGGAACGACTTAAGGAGCTGGGGATGTTTAGCCTGGAGAAGAGAAGGCTAAGAGGTGATATGATAGCCCTGTTTAAATATTTGAAGGGATGTCATATTGAGGAGGGAGCAAGCTTGTTTTCTGCTCCTCCAGAGACGAGGACCTGGAACAATGGATGCAAGCTACAGCAAAAGAGATTGCATTAGGAAGAACTTCTTGACAGTAAGGGCTGTTTGACAGTGGAACACAATTCCTCGGAGTGTAGTGTAGAAGGTTCCTTGGAGGTCTTTAAACAGAGGCTGGATGGCCATCTTTCGGGGATGCTTTGATTTGGATTTCTTGCATGACAAGGGGTTGGACTGGATGGCCCTTGCGGTCTCTTCCAACCCTATTCTATGATTCTATTATTCTAATACAGCTACATGGGAAGGGGGCTTAAATATGTGGCACAGTGCTTTGATTCAGATACCATGGCCAAGACTGTGGTTTGACAGTTGAAATATGTTGTATATTTGTTTCCAAACCAGAATTGGGAATTTAGTTTGAGCTGTTGTTTTGGATCCTGGTTTGAAGGTAAGTGATGCTTATTAGCAATTTTCACTTTTTTAAGATTTAAATTTCATAGCAAACTGGTTATCATAAACCAGGAAGTAATGGAGGAAGACAATAGCCTCAGTTATCAGGGAGAATTGGGCTAAAGGTACAGGAGACCAACACTGGGCAGAAAAAACTAACAAGTAATCAACTGGAAAGAATGACCTCAGCGGTCTTAGATGTCTCTACAGAAAAGCAAAGAGATGATGATATGATGATGATGATGTATTTATATCCCAACTTTCTCCTAATATAAGGACTCAAAAGTGGCTAAAAAACCATTTAAAATACTACAATTTAAAAACAATACAAAAGAGTTAAAATATAAATATAAAGTTTAAAGAACAATAAACAAGCAAGTTAAGACAGTTACACACAAAATTACACATAATTTTTTTAAAAAGTACAAAAACTATACAGTGTATATCCCAACCCAACATCTGACTTGCACCGCATTTGAAAGCCCTGTCTTTGGGGCAGTACAGACGAGAAGAAAGGGACAGTCAAAGGCCGTCCCTTTCTTCTCTGGATCGTTGCTGTAACAACTGCACAGCTGCAGCAACAATCCAGCTCAAAAAGGAGCTCCTTTTTGC
Source organism: Sceloporus undulatus (assembly GCF_019175285.1). Taxonomy (NCBI): domain Eukaryota; kingdom Metazoa; phylum Chordata; class Lepidosauria; order Squamata; family Phrynosomatidae; genus Sceloporus; species Sceloporus undulatus. Next base: position 145,546,876 of record NC_056524.1, on the reverse strand, counting down.
ACCATCATAAGGGCTCTTCAGAGGTCACCATCTCTGTTGTTCTGGACTTCCTCCATCACCTCTCAGCATCTAGATTCTCCATTTCATCCTTGAAATGCTACCTCGCGGCCATCTGTGAACACTTTCAATTTTCCAGCCACCCCTCATTCTTCACTGACCTGCTTGTAAAGAATTTTTTCAAATGCCTTGCCAACCTAAGACTACTGACAATGATCCCTATCCCGACTTGGGACCTCCAGCTTTTCTTAGCAGCACTCGCTATCTCACTCTTTGAACCTCTGGCTTCCTGTGATCTCAGGCTCCTCACCTGGAAGACAGCCTTTTTGGTAGCCATCACAGCACACTGTGCCAGTGAACTCTGTGCCCTCCGTACGGATTCTCCGTACCTGAAATTTTTTAAGGACAAAGTCGCCCTCCGTCTGGACATTTCCTTTCTACCAAAAGTTATGTCCACTTTTCATCTCAGCCAGAATATCATCTTGCCGATGCTAGCACCGAACCCGACCACTGACACCGAGCACCGACTCCACCCCCTAGATGTCAGGCGGGCGCTAGCCTTCTACCTCAACAGGACTGCATCCTCTCGTTGTTCCCCTAGACTTTTTGTCTGTTATTCCAACACCAAAATGGGGCTTCCAGTCACACCTCAACATTTCTCCAAATGGGTGACTTCCACAATCCTTCTCTCTTACGAAATTTTTGGGAAGACTCCACCTGCTTGAATTCGAGCCCACTCCACCGGGGTGGTAGCTTCATCTTCAGCCTTCCTCTCTGGAATTCCCATGGAGGGCATTTGCAAGGCTGTGGTATGGTCACAACCTCTGACCTTTATCAAGCACTACAGCCTTGAAACCAGACACTGATGTGAAGCAGCCTTTGGCAGAGCTATTGTCCTTTCTGGGATGCACTAAGGTTAGTTGGCACCTGTCAAATATGGCACACTGTTTCTGGTTTAATAATTTTTTATTCCCAGGGCACTCACTCCCTCCTCTACAATGGGAGACGCTTGCCAGTCTAACCTATCTGTGTGCTTCTCAGAGACCACAAAGAAGAAGGACAGGTTGCTTACCTGTAACTGTGGTTCTTTGAGTGGTCATCTGCGAATCCACACAAATCCCTGCCATCTTCCCCGCTGTCATGTCCTTCTCTCTTCCTTGTTTGCTCTTATGGCGGACCTTTTTTTGGAACTGAGAAAGGGCAGGAAGACCTCCTGCCTATATAGAGGGTGGGCGGAGCTACCACCAAAAAATCTTCCCTAGCGATTCCAGTAGGATCTGGAAATGTTGCACAGGCACAGAATAACCCATTTGTGTGGATTCACAGATGACCACTCGAAGAACTACAGTTACAGGTAAGCAACGTGTCCTTACTCAGATTTGAGGCTTGGTCAACCAGTATTTGCATAGAAGCTTTCAAAATGGGTGGTTTCAACAATGCACTTTGTCTGTGAACTCATAAAGAAGCAACCACTTGCTTGAATCTGAGCTCACTCCACTAGAGCAGTAGCGGCTTCATTTACCTTCCTCAGTGGTATCCCATTTGCTGATGTTTGTCATGCTGTGGTGTGGTCCCAACTTTCGACTGTCATCTCAACATTATGAATTAGACAATAGGTATGTGACTCATGCAGCCTTTGGATGAGCAGTTCTCCTTTCTGCTCTGAAATAGATTACGGCCTGTGTCATTTGTTTCTCTGGATAAGATTAAGTTTTGTTATGTTCAATAAACGTTTTTTATTTAATTCTATTTGTATGGTTTCCTAGCATGACACTCCTGCCACCTGTATTATTTAGCTTGCTAGTCTTCCACTTGTGTGAGTTG